>NC_087513.1:48217087-48517087 GCF_963921805.1 Phalacrocorax carbo
AAACTGAAAGACCAAATAATTATTTGGTCACTAGCATATTTAGTGAATGGTAATTTCTATGTGTGTAATTTCTCACATAGACTGTACCTGCTGAAGGGCCAGTATACTGTTTCTGCCTACATCAAGTTCGGACATTTTCATTTTCTCTTTCAAGTTAAACAATGTTTGCTGATACTCCAGGAGTTCATCGTCTTTTGAAGCTAAGATTTTCTGCAAAGAATATAAAATACCATCAGAACACTTGAAATAATTCCTAAAAATAATTTTAGAAGTATTAAAACATACCTTCCATTCCTCAACTTTTTCATTTACAGCTGCCATGAGTGGATCATCTTCCTCAATCTTTGCTTTCAGCTGGTCTGAAAGCTCCTGAACCTAGAAATGCCATTTGGATGAACACTGTATGACAAAAACGTTTTGCTTAACCAACGTATGCGTACAAAAACACTACATCATATACATACAATTTAACAGGTTAGCAGTACAAGCAAGAAAGGTCGTGACTCCTAACAACAGAGTATGACTAACATTTTCTATAAAAAAATGCTGTGATCTGCAGCTAAGTTTTAAAATATCCACCAAATTCAAAGATCACACTAATTTGGAGTGTTATTTCTGCAGAGCATGTGTTTTTAGCTGGATGTGTTAAATGTGTTTAAACTGAAACATAAAAGTACAATATAAACCTAAAAAAAAATTACATTCAATAATGTAAGAGTCATTTCTTACTTGAAATTTGTACTGTTCTTTCTCTTTTCTTAACTGATCCATAACAATATCAGATTGTTGCACAATTAGTTTCATTTTGTTGTATTCATCAGTCATCTTCTCCATTTCTTGCACTGATTCCTCAAGATTCTTCCTCATTTCTTGGTTTTGAATGTCTAACTTCTCATTAGCTTCACTCAAATTCTGCAAAATTTTTTTTAAAAGTTGCTTTTAAAAAGTGCACATCTTAATACCTGCATAAGCACTAACTGGTAACTACCTTAAACGTAAGACTTGAAAGTCTTACAGGAAATTAGCACAAAAGACAGTATTTCACCTCTAGATCATCAATCTCAACAAATCCTAACAGCAAATAAGACACATCTCCCACTGCCAGTAACTTCATTAACTCTGCCAGATTCACAGATGCAGAATATATGCATCACAGAACACAAATGCATTACGAATTCCCTTACTGCACGTGACCTAATCTGTAAATTGACATAGCTTTGTGAAAAACACTATTGTCAGTAACACTCTAATAAACACTCAATAGCATGCATAGATTTTACCTGAATTTCATCCAAATACTGGACAAGCTCAAAGTTCTTTTTTGACAACTGTGATCTGTAATCAGAATCCTCTCCTCTTCGTGACAGAATTGCTTCTTTTTGAGAATCTATTTGCCTCTGATAGTCGACTACATCCTGACGCAATTGTTCATTCTGCAGAGAAGGCAATCCAAACTTAAATCTATTTTGAAGAGTTGAAGATAAAGTGTCTACCAAGCTAACACAAAGAGCTAAGACAGTCAAAAGCCATCCAAATTCCTACAGTCTGCTTTTAAAAAACTTAGAAGCCTCACCTTTTTCTTTATGTGTTTTTTCTTCGGATTAAAAAGGAGAGAACAAGATCAAGAGAACAAAGCATAAAAAATATTAGAAATTGTCTTTGCTTTAGGAAGACTAAATAGGAATCAATATAGAGACAAAACAGAGTTTTCTATTTACCTGTGCATGCATGTACATACATACACACACATAAATGGGCATCGTGAGGAATGATTCTCAAGGTCTCCCCCCAGGACGTTAATTTAACTTTTGCTGTCTGTTTTATTGTCTCAGAGGCCAAGACTACAGGTATTAAATGCTATAAAACATGCAATTTTTTCCTAAAATCAGCTAGAAAAAGTGTTTCAGGAGAATGATTTTAAAAAATTATAGTAATAATGTTAACTCTATCTTTGCATTTATTGTTATATTAACTTTTGACTTTTTGTAATTTTATTTTAACCAATCAATCTTAGCAAAAGCAGCTAGCATAAACTGAATCCTGTCTAATATCTACCAAATTTATTTGCCAATAGCATTTAAGAAAAATACTAAAAATTCAAAACACAAAATCCAGACAAAATTAATGCACAGTAGTACTATGTAAATTCAAAGGTAGACGCCTCCTGATATCAATTAACTAAGTTTTACTGAAGCAGATGTACTATATATTTGCTAAATGTGATTAAAATTCCATATTCTCTTTGTACCAGTAACCAGGATATGTTCTAAAACAGAATTAGACACCATGCCAAAGATTATAAATACAGAAAGCTAATAATATATTTATAAATGAAGTTAAAAATACAGTAAATCAGAAATAATTCTTTACTAACCTCTCTCCTTAATTTGATGTTTTCATTTTCAGCATCTTCATTTCGAAGAGCAAGCTGTAACAGGATGGAAAACCTTTATATGTACCACTAACACCACAAACTATGAAAACAAAGAAGTCCAGAAACAAAGCCAAAAATGCATGCACAGCAGTCAATTTCATCAATGTTTTTTTTTTTATTTCAGAGGCTTTTTTCAGAACATCAAAAGAAAAGATGGGTCAGAACAGCTTTTAAATATGTCAGGCTGAAGTCCTTCTTACCTGTTCATTCACTTTCTTCTCTTTTTCCAATTCTTTTTCTATATCTGTTAACTGTCTCTCTTTTTGCTCTAATTGTTTTTCCAGTTGGCGGATCTCATCACGCAAAAACCGAGTGTCACGACTACCAGCAGATCTTTGTGCCATCTTAAGAGAATTAAAATAACATAAATTTAGTATAGTTCTTCAAAATAGAAAGAACTAAAACAAAAAAGGCAGATGCTAAGACTAACATGCCTAATATTCAGAAAAAACAACAGGAAGGGCTCACTAGCTTCTTTCAACAAAAGAAATCTCTAAAAAGAAATGGGATTTATTAAAGTATAAAAAAATTTATTGTACCTCCAGCTCTTTGCAAACCTGAGGCTGGTTAATGTTCAAAAGCCAATAAAAAGTTTTAGCTAAAATGTAGGGCTATTACATTTCTTTACTAGATTGCAATACAAGTCTAAAAAACCCAGTAAAGAAACGCCACCAAACAGCACTCTATAAACTAACAAAATTTTAAAACATACCTCTAATTCATTTTGAAGTTTCATCACCTTTGTTTTAAATTGATTTTCTGTTAAAATAGAAGAGATATAGTGAATTACCCAACAAGGTTAAAAGTACATAAAACAACAATGGTTAACCTTAATCTTTAAGTATTTGGCTTCATGGAAGCAACTGACTTCAGTGCAGTTGGTATTTTATTCAGTTCCCTAAACTTACAGAAAAAACCCTAAAAATTACATTTAACAAATCACTTAGGAACAGCATAAAAAGGCTTGCTTACCACATTTGGCTTGCTCTTCCCCAGCTTTTTCAACTTCTTCTAGAGCCAGCTCTACTTCTTGAGCTTTCATCTGGGAAAGAAGTATAGTAAACAAAGAAGAAATATTTACCACTAATGTAAATTAAAAGATTGTTCCACAGACCTCATGTTTAAAACGATGAAAACATTTACAAACGAACATCAATTTTCTCTCTTTAAACAAATGAAACCACTCCCATTTCTTCTCATGCTAACAAGTAAGAAGTTCAAATTGTTGAAGTATCTTCTTTAGTAATTTATTCTACAGGGCATTCTACATTCAGAAGCATACCCCTGAGAATTAAAAACAGTAAAAAAGCCTCTCTAAAACCCATGTGCTAACACATGCTGCTGTTATTTCTTGCTTTCAGTACATTTATGAGTAAGTACAAGAAAGTATGATAGATTTATAGGATCAGTTTTAGGATGGCAGTGTTTCTTCATTTATGGTGACATTTTTATTTACTCTAAAACATCAACCTACCACAAAAACTTCTATTAAAGTTAAATCATTACCAATAACTTACAATGTCTAATCAGTTTTTGAGATATTTGTTTGCATTTTCCATGTATAAAACTAAAGTTCCTCAACTGTATAACTATGTTAGCCCCATTCACTTCCCACTGCTACATGCCATAATCCCAACAGCTACAAGCAGATACTCTGGTGTGGTGCAAGCACACATTTAGCATATAAATGCTCTTAGGAGTAACCAGTGTGTTAAATGAAGGAAAAGGAAAAAAAGAGTAATGATGCTTTCATTTAAACAAAAAATAAACAAATGCATCTGCAGAATCGTAGAAAGTGAGATTAATACAAACCTTCATTAGCGACTGAGTAATTTTAAAAAGGTGTATAAGTTGTTCTGGAGTTTCAGTTTTTAAGTCTTTCCCATCAACCTAAGGAAAGAGACAACAGTGTTTATATCCAAATATCAACAAAATCCACAAAATAAACCATTGATGTACACGAAGGACCAGAGGCAGTTTAGGGAAGAATGCATAACAAAACCCTTACGTTCGGTTTTCCCCTTGAGTACCTTGGACATGGTCTCCAGCAATCTGTCTGCTAGCTCCTCTTGATGAGGCAGAGCATCTGGATCAACTTTCATAAGCTTCTTCCAATCTAAAATGGGTGCCATGCTGAATTTATAATTTTTCCTGGCACAAAAATGTAAATAACAATTATCAGACATTATCGGTGCCAGTCAGTTTAGGTCAAATCATGTAAAGGAGGCTGGCCACTGAATCACACAAGATGATTTTTAAAACTGTATTGATTTTGTTACACTGATTAACACTGCATTCACATTTTGGTCTACTGTAAACAAGGAGATTATAGTAAAACCGTTTTTAAGTGAAAAATTACATCATGCTGATTCAATGAATTTGTGACACTAACAGTGAAGATCAGGACACATAAGAAACCTCTATTTTAACTTTAATATCCTTCTTTTCCTCCCCACCTCTCAATGTGGTATTTTTATGTTAAGGAATAAACACAATGGATGCCATTTGAACCAGCCCTCACAAGATAAGCATCTCCTTACAGTCACAAATTCATTATTTTTAATACTTAAAACACAAGCAACACCTGCTTTAGTTTGAATCTATGAGCATCTGTTTCTTGACATTCATTTCTAAGATATTAAACTCTTGTATAAAATATCCTTTCCTTTTGATTAGAATACTTGAATTTATAAAGGACAGTAAACAATCTGGAAACTGACAAAAATGTGATCAGAAAGTTTTGTTCTACTGCTTACCTGCCGGATGCTGCGGACCACAGTGACTTCTCATATATCTGAAAGTCAACGCAGTATCTGAAAAAGGCAGAAGAGATTGGAAGTCTTGGGTTATTCTGTTCTCTGGAGATGTCTCTTGCCTTTATTATCAAAATTTCAAAAATCAGATTCTGCCAAGTTTCAAACAGAACGTTTTTTAATCTACTTATTGTCCTAAATTATGAATATGGCATAAATGGCTATGAAAATTAAGAAAGAAATAAAACTAACTAGAATATTAAATCCATTATTATTCAAAAAACTAATGATACAGCAAGGATATATATTTCATAGAAAAAAAATCAAGCTCAATCAATAACTGTAATAATGTCCTAAGCTAAGCATGGTATTTTGAGATCTGTTCCATCAGGCACCCTGTTCATCATCCAGCAGTTTAAAGACTCAACAACTGAACTTCCTTCCTTAATGAATGACTAACTGGTATTATGTGCCCAAAAAATGTGCCTAAGCAGTCTGAAAGAGCTGTAAGACTCTGAAATCCATCTGTATGCTTAAGAGAGCATAAAGATCAACCTTTCCTCATCTTTCCTGAATAAGTGAACTACTTGAGAGGTCCCCTACATTTACCATTTCTTCAGTGTTTGCCATATGTTTTAGGAAACATGCATTCCATATATTCTATGACTTCGTAAGGATATCATATACACATTTTTGCTTTTCTGCTTTGTTGTAGATGGCAAAGGAAAATATGAGAAAATCACATGTAGGTGCATACTGATCTTGGCACTCCTACTTCTTCAGTTACTTGAATTCCACTTGATTCCATTGACATACTTGTTTAAGGGTTGTTTTTTTAAAAAAAACATAATTTTTTCTTAAAAAATTAGATGTAGCAGTTATGGGTATGAAATGCACAACAACCAAAACTATTCTGAAAGCAAATACACAACCCTACTACTGTCAATCTTTTCCTACCTTCCATCTTTCAAATCTCTTTTTCTCTTAACTCATAAAATAATGTCTTAAGAAAGTATCAGTCCTAAAATTTAACCCAAAAGGAGAGATATCTGTACATAAAGAAAATAATCCAACTTGTTGGGAGACCACCTATATAGTAAGGTGTGGGGGCACAACCTAAGCACATAGTATGTTCCGCAGTATGTATGTACCAAAGGACAATAAGAGAGAACTTATTTAACTGAAGAGTTTTCTATCATAGAATTTAGCTGACCCCTTGCCCTCAACTAGAACCTGTGCTTTTAGTGGACAGATGATCTGTGTGGTGAGACACTGAGATCATGATTCTACTAAAAGTGTGAAATAGATGTGCATTTGGCATTAGATGTCACAAGATCTTCTCGACTTACTGAAGGAATCAAACATATGTAAAATGGCCATATGCTACAAAGTTCAGCAAGGGCAGATAGAAAAGCAGGTCTGGTGGGCACGTCTGAGTACTGTCGGAACAACAATAATGTTCTGTGCTGCCTACAAGAAACCATGTGAAGAGGCAGCTAAACTACCATGCAAGATACCTTATCATCACAGTGAGATTAAGCAGTAGCAGGAATAGCAGTTCTCCTTCCATAAAGCTGTGTACAACGTGTAGCACTGAGCCATGTATACTTGAGCAAGACTGAACACCAAGAAGCCGCATAGCCGTGTGCGAGATGTGCTCTGCTAACTCCTTATTAGTTTACAGGGATTAACACCGCTTAAGCTACTTCTCATTTTCAAATTACGTTACCCAAACTAGCTCATCCATCAGCTCTACAGAGCACTAGATCTGAACTACAAAGCCACAATCAAAATGGGATCTTGTGCCAGGTTCCTATTTTCTTCCAATTTGTATATCCCAGCCCTGGGAACGATACAGTGACCAACGGCGATCGCTCCAGGACGCTGCTGAGAGACAATTTTGCCGCCATGTCATCTGACTCTAACAAATCGCCTTATTTTGTGTCCATCTGTCCCCATGGCAGGGCAGAGCTGAGGAGGCATCAGTCGAGAGCCGACACGGCGGGCCGCAGCCTCCCCCAGGCACCGCGGGGCCACGACGCCCGCGCCTGGGCGCCTCCGCCTGGGACCCGCCGCCCCGCCCGGCCCCGCTGCGCAGCGATCCCGGCCTCCTTCGTCAGAGCAGCGCCGCGGCCGGCGGGCATCCCCGTCCCCTTGGCCTCACCGCTCCCCGAGGACGGCGGACGCCGCTGCTAGGCGACGCCATCAAACTGTCCCGCCGGCTCCGCTCCCGGGGACCCGGATACTCGTGGGCGCGTGGGCCCCGCGGTGCCCGCCGGGCACTCCCGGTCCCCGGGTACCGCACAGCCGCGCAGCGGGGAGGCGGGCGCGGCGCAGGGCGGCGCGATCCCTCTCGGGCGAGCCGTTTCACTGGGGCTGGGCCGCCGCCGGCGGGCCGCCTGTCCCAGCGTGCCGCGCGGCTCCTCCGGGACCTCCGCTCCCGGCGTGCTTCGGGGCCTGCCGCCCCGGGCAGGGGGCGGGTTCCCGGCAGCCTCTGCTGGCCGAGGGTGGCGGCGGCAGCGGAGCGGGTGGTGGTGCCGCCGGTGAGGCCGCTTTCTCCGCTATCCCTCAGGTAGGGCGGGCAGCGGCGGGCTGGGGACCGTTCCCCCACAGACGGGATTTGAGGGGCGGGAGGGGCCGGTCCAGTCTGGCCTAGCCTAACTGCTGCCCGCATCGGCGGGTGGTCCTTGCTCCCCCGGCCGTGCCTGCCGGGCCTCCTCCGTAAGCCCTCCGTGCCTGTGGAGCGCTGGGCTGCGGCGCAGCCTCGGTCCCCGGTCAGGCTTGCGCGCCGCATGAGCGGGGCCCGGGCGGGCGGCCCGGCTCGGCCTGCTACCTTGCCTGGCCTTCCTGGCGGCGGCCGCTTGCCCGGCTCCCCCCGGCCTCAGGTCCCCTGCCTCAGGTCTCTTGCCTCGCCCCGGGGCAGTGGGCTCGTTCCTGCGTGGTCGGGGGGCTGCGGCGCTGTCCGCGTAGGTGTGGGCCCGGGCCCACGCAGCTTGCGGAGCGGTACGGGAAAAGATCGCGTCTATAGACGGCTCGGGTCCATTGGGTACCGGTGGCCAGCGAGGAAGTCTGGGCGGTGGTAGGGATCTGATCGGCCAGGAGGTTTGGGGTCCCGTGTTCTAGCTAAATAGATGTGAACACGTCTTTTCAAATAAAAAAGGAAAGTCAGGAGCCGTTTGAGGCGTGTGTATATCTTTGTGTTCATTCAGCAGTTGTGGAGAGCTGTAAGATTTTTTTTTTTGTTTCTTAACGGAAGGAGAAAGTTCATAATGTCATCCTTGGACTCTTGCCTTTTTATAGATTATTCATAGTTTTCTTTTTCTTTGCTGTCTCTTGATTAGTGGTGATATTTATTGAAGGCCAGCAAGACACGAGATGCTTGGTGAACCTTATAGTTATGCAACTCGGTCCAGTCATGGCATAACTCTTGACTGAAAGTAAAGACTTTATATCTCACCCAGAAATTGGTTAATTACAGCTCCATATTGGATAAGAAAAGCAAATTTAGTTAGGATTATATTTCATAAATGGGAAATGTTTCTAAAATTAAAAATTATGGTGAAGTGTAAAGCAAGGATTTTTTTAGTAGGGGTACTTTTATAGGTGGGAGCAGGTGATCCACAGAGAATAATGCTGCCTTGCTGCAAGATGAGCTTTCAGGTAATGAATCCCCCTGTGGATATCTAGGTTATAATTATGTACTGCAGCTAGTAAAGAAGATTGATGCAGAACTAAAGGAGATTTTGAGGTGGGCATGAAAACTTCCGAAAGGGAAAAAAAAGAGTGAAAAGAATGGAAGTATTAACCCCACACAAAATTAGAAAAGGTTCAAAATACAGAATAACTTAGAGCAAGTGAATTAGTTTTTCTTTTGTTCTGCATCATATTTAATCATGTGACAAACTTTGTGTCAGTGGATCTTCTTTTGGTGGGAATAAATGCTTGTGGTTCTGGAGCCAAAGAATATTTTAGCCCCATAGTACACAGCTTGACCTACCCTGATAGAAGAGTTAGGCATCCATGTTAAACCACAGTTCTGAAAAGAGTGTGCCATTTCAAAAACCTAATATAAAAACTGCAATATGAAAGATCTAACGGAATGTTATTAAAAGTACCACAAGAAGTCATGTACAGACCAAGCATACTAAATAAGGACATGCACAGCAGAGTCTAAAGGCTGTCTTTTCAGCTCATGCCACCCATGTAGCTTTTGTTTGGTTATTCTTTGAAGTTAACAAATATACAGTTTCTGCTGTGGTACTTCTAGAACACTGAGTATTGATTTGTTTGATCAGCATTATTTTAGAGACAGTATTTTTGCATCAGTGTCATATGAGGAGAAAAAAAAACCAACAGCCCCCCACGCCCCCCCAAAGGCTTGACTTTGAAGTATGAGATTAACAGAATCTCATAAGGTATGAAATACCTTAAAATACAAACCATACCTATGTGGCTTGTATTTCAACTGACTGCTGCACCAGTGAACAAATTTAAACTAAACCACCAGATAAACCTGTGTCTTCATCTCACCCATTTTTAAATTAGTTTATGTTTTGAGACTTGTTTCTACCAGAGTACCCTAAAATATACTGACTTAGTTCTGCTGCAACAGAAACAAAATTATGATCTCTTTCTGTCATTAAACAATCGTATCAAGTCAGCAGAAAGAATATTCAAGTTAGCCAAAAATAAAAATACAGAAAGGGTAGCAAGTAGGCAAGACAAATTAGGACATGAGCAGAGCTTCAGAAGCTGAACTAAAATGCTATTTTTGAGTTAATATACTACTCAGTTTGGTAACACATTTTGTGTATATATATCTCTGACGATATTCATCAGTTCAGCCACCAGCTCTTAGATTAACTTTTTGCTCACCTGTTTAAAAATAAAAGTAAATCTAGGAGTGGTTTTAACAGGTCTTTTTTTTTTCTTCCGCCTTTGGTAATTTGATGGTTTACCATGTAAACTATAAATATGTTTTGAACAGTTCAGGACCTCAATGGTTATCAAAGTACATGTCTCCAGAGTAAAGGAGATGCACGACTATTTGGTAGCTTCTTTGTGTATGTCTATCTGGTCACTGGCTTTATAGCTCCAAACAGGAGAGTGGGAAGCACATGTTTTATGGATTAAGCATGTGCATAAACGCTCATTAGTTTGTTTTCAGAGATTTTCAAGAAACTGCCTGATCCGTATGCAAATTGCCTGGTTTTTGTTTTCCAGCATCCTAATTAATATAACACAAAATTAAGTTCCTTGAGATTTACGTAGTAATTATGCTTCTCACTGCACATACAAGGTGCCGTTTATCAAAGTGACTCTGTGGAGTTACAGACTCTGTTGCCTCACTGATGCTTACGTTGTCATTTCCAGAAAACAGCTGCAGTTTGATTATGATTGAAAATGTTAGCATCTCTGTATGGCTGAAAAGCATCAGGTGTATTTATAAAATGTATGAATATTTAATAAAATAAAGTGTGAATGAAAATATTCTCCAAATATGAGATTGATAAAAAAAATTCTATCTTTAGACTATAGTAATATTCTGTTATGGACAGTGAATAGGGTGAAAAGTTTCCTGACAACTTGAACTGACTTTCAAAATATTGACTGTATCAAAAGCTGCAAATATCAATAACATGTCAATTACGCTCTGTATTTTCAGGAGTAGTAAGAACTTTCATAGAAAAACTGGAACAGGTTGAAACTTTGCAATTGGGACACCTGTTTGAGATGAATTTTAATAATCACATTTGTTCTTGTCAGCTTCTGTGGGAATCCTCATAGGGATTAGGTCAATTGTACAAGCTTTTTCCCATGCAGAAGTGCCATGTTTTTCAAATTCTCTATTACTGCCACTACCCATTTCTTTTTTCCTAAAGAAGAAAAAAGTGACTCGCATAGAACATTTTCTTTGAAGTAGGCTTTATCGAAACAGAAGTTGTCGTTAGGGGCCTTCAGGGTATAAAAGAGGCAAGTGCCATTACCCAGCAGAAGAAAAATTTTTAAATGTGTAAGTTTCTGAAGTTAGGTATTAAGATGTGTCTAATCAACACAAATATATTTGCTCCTGCAAGGGGCTGTTGTTGATGTAGGGTGCCAGATAGCATGTTTATTATGTGATGGCTAATGATGGAATGCTGAATAACTGTTGCATATTTAGGGATTGCAGCTGTAATCCTTCATATTTTTTCCTAAATTCATATGGGCAGAAAATGGCTCCTACACTCCCAGATTTCCCAACTGAGGATACTCTTAGAGCATCATTATAGATTTTTTTTGTGTTGAATTTTTTGTGTAGACTACTATTATTTTGCAGGATGCGGTGCTAAACTGTCTGTAGTGTCATGGATTTGGTAGTGATGGTAAAGAAATATTTTGTTTTCCTACTTTTAGAAAAGAATTTTGGGTTTGTTTTTTTCGGGGTTATGTGGGCTTTTTTTTTTTTCATTGTCTGTAATTCTTGAAGGAGATGACTGGATGAACTCGTAGAGGGTTCTTAACAATTTTGAAGAGGAAAACTACATACCTTAGAAGCTCTGCTTCTTGTCCATCCTTTCCACTTAATGTCTTTGTACTTGCATGAAAACAGTACAGTGCAAAATGCAGATTTCTGTGACAAACAGCTTAAGAAAATTAGACTAACAGTCAGGTGTTTTGTGCAGCTTGGGCATTCTGCTTTCCACAGTCAGCTCTCACCATCGTGCAGTTTGTCTTGCAAGGCTTATCTTGCTGCTTATTGTTTTCAGCTGTATATTCTTCATTACATGTTCAGCTATTTTTGTAAATTAAAACATCCAACAGAGATCTTGGTAATAAAGTATGTGTCTGTCCTGATTTCATCCAGCCAAATGGGGGCTCTGTGGGTGTTCCATAGACCACGAACTGGTATGCAAGCCAAGGGGTAGTTAAGGCATCTAATGGGCAACCTTACAAGCTGTGAAAGTAGTGGGTAGGAGAGATGAAAAAGTAACTTGAGGGACAGTCAATCTGTTTACACAAGTTGGAGCGGTCAGTGATGTTGTTCTCCATCACAGCAAGCCTGTATTAACAAACAACTTGTTAAGCAGTGTGTTTTACAGGTATTTATCACTACACCCATCACTGGGAGTGCTGAGGTACTGCTACTTGCAAAACTATATGTGGGTTGATAGCAAATTTCAACATGTCTGTTGGGCAAAAAAGGGAACATATGCATTCACCATCACTCACTTGAGGAGCCCGATCATACCAAGGCTTCAGCAGCCTCTTGCACATCTGTGATCTTGGTTTTGCATACTCCTTATATGGCTTCTTACTTTCCAACATCAAACTTACAGCAGATTAGTTGACGTGAAAAGAGTTTTGGCTGCCAAATAGTAATTGCTGTTTTCCACTGAGATTAATGGCAGACATACTTTTGCCTGGTTTACCCAGTACAGATTAGCTTTTATAAGCCCCTCTCTGTTTTGGTCTTGCATTCTCAAAACATTGACGATGATTCCAGGTTGGAAGCTTGGAAGCTTGGAGTTTGGTGGTGAACCCAGCTATGGTAGCAGATAGGAAGTAGTAGTTCTGATGGTGAGCCTTCCTCAAAATCTGTCTTCTTATGCTAACGTAAAGGACTGCAGAAACATCTCTTACATACTCATGCTTTAATTCAGCAAGAACATTAAACTACCTTGTAATCAGACCAGGTGGAAAAAGTTATTTTCCTAACTTTATGTATCTTTACAGAATATTTCAGGAAAGTAAGACCTTAGAATGCCAGAATGCAAGTCAGAAGTGATAAAGTAACAGTGCTACAGTTTTGTGTAATCTTCAGATTGTACATGGCCTTGAATTTCCCATTTTTCTCTTTGTGCTTGCCCTGGAGGTAGATTGCTGGAAAATGGGGGCTCTCCTGGATTTCCATTATGCCTGTCTGTTGCCAAGACCTACTAGTGCTTTTGCACACAACAAAAATTTGGGAGGGTACAGTGTGATGCATTTGAGGTTGCCAAGTTTGGCACAGTTCAAACAGTGTGTTGTGTGACTTGCTGCTAAAACCAGAACAATACATTTTGTTGCATATGTTCATTCGTTAGAACAAATTTAGTAAGCTGTTCAGAACTGCCTGGAGTGTCTGTGGCTTATATACTTGTCTTGAAAGACCAAATTATAGCCATGTATTTGCAGTCATATCGGTGATTGAAATATGCATGTAAAGGAGAGGGCAAATTCCAAATTATAAAATTGTGTTGTTAAAGGTGAATTTTTTCCTGGAGTTCTCAAGCAGGTTTCTCTTATGGTGTGCTAGCCACTTAAACCTGACTTTGGGTGTAGCTAAAATCTTAATTTCTTTATACCTAAGAGTTCCCTTTCATTCAAATGAAAACAGTATTTTCCCTACAGTCGGAATGTAGGTAAATGTAGCTCTGTCAGGGAACAGCATGGTCAGTAATGGTGTAAAGTTAGAGTTCTGGGTGGAAGAAATACTAGAAATTCAGAGCAAAAAGAAAGGCTTGTGAAAGCATCAAAATTACCTAGGAATAAGGGATAAGTAAAGTAGCTGTCTTGACATATATTCTATTTAGGGAAAAGAAAGGTAAAAACTACAAAAAGTAGTTGAGGAGCTAGCAATTATGGTTGGTTAAGCTTTTCCTTTTGATAGGAGGCTATACTTAGGAATCTATTGTCTTTTTTTTATTGTTGGGTAGCAGTAGCTCTTTCTGAAATAGAGTTGTTAAGGAATTTCCTCAGAGTTACTCCTTTACAAAGCAGTGTCTTGCAAGGGCTTGCTGCTTCAACCAATGCAGTAAACTTACATTGTTAATAAAGAAGCCTCAATTCACCAAAAACCTACTCACCTTGCGATGCTTTTTCTTAAAGGGTGAATTTAAATAAACCTTATGTTTGGTTCTGCGTGGCAATATTATCTTGTCCCATTAATTTTTGGAACATGGTATTTAAAAAATACAGGCTTACAGGCTTGTATGTTGGAAAGTCATTATATGTTCATTGTAGCTCCTTTTCAGATGTCACTGCTTTTCAGTAGAACTAGCAAACTTCAAGAAGTAGAAGAAACTGTTCAGAAGCTGTTGTAAACAAGGAGTTTCAAACACTGTTTCTAGTAGGGTGACAAGGGCAGTTTCTTCTCCTCCACATTCTTTTGGGGGAGACACGACTAAAATACTTTGGTGAGTTGAAGTACAAAAGCGGGGTGTCTTCTCATGTATTCCTGTAGTATGCTATGTTTTCTTTTTTTTAATAAGATTCCTCTGGCTGCCAAGACGACCATAAATATGTTTGAACTTAATCTTGGCTTAGTGTTTTAATGTACTGTGATCCAGCCAGGCAAAAAGTTGTAGTAGCATCCTTTAACACTTAACATTGGTTGGTTTTGGTTTTTGTTTTTTGTTGGTTTTTTTTTACAAAGGCAGTAGCAGCTTTGAAAGAAGGCTCTTTCTTGCTTGAAGCCAGTGCTCCAAGCACTACAAAAGAAGAAAGAACCTGCACTGCCATTATGTGAGTAACACCAAATGGATTGGTTTGATTTCTTTTAAATGATCTTTGTCCTGGTTTTATTTTAGCTGCACCTGCATCTTGTTGCACATGAATTCTTTCCCGTAGCACTGCTCCTTTACCACTAGTTGTGAAAGGGGATTGTTCTGCTCTCAGGCCCAGGCTGCAAACCACAACTGAGATTACCTATCTGGGTGAGAGATCTCTGTGGCCTGTTTTTAGAGGATAGTGTACTTAAACCTAAACACAGTTAAAAAACCTAACAAACCAAAGCAAAAAAAAAAACAAAAAACACAAGCATTTCAGGGCTAAAGGCAATAAAACAGACTATAGCTTCCAAATAACTCATCAGCTTCAATGTGTGAACCCCAACAGACTGGTGTTTTTACATATTTATGGATCCACATTACCTGGCTAATATTAGCTGTTTTATCCTTAGGTTTAACACTCTCTAGTTTTGGGGAAAATGCTGTATGTTTTTGTTTAGTCATCTCTGCTTTTTCTCAAAACTAAATCAGTGCTCAACTGTCTGTAGCTTTTTAATATCTTTGGTCCCAACAATTGGCAGTAAACCATGCTGTGTCAACTAGTGGTCAAAAGGAATGCCTTTGACCTCTAGTTACCTTCTTATTCTTCCAAGGCAGAACAGTGTTTTCGAACAACCCAATGCATAGGAGTTGCACCTTTTGATTGGGTTATCCATATATTATTCTTTCAGTAATCATAAAACTGCTCTTTAATAGTTTCTAGGGCTTAGGAAGTTCATGCAAGATGAGAGAAAATGATGTACGATAAAGTTCATTTGTGGTGTCTTTTTTGTATGCTATCTTTCTGTAGACAGGACTTTCATGAACATTCAGTGACATTGGAGTAACGGGCAGAGTTGAGAAAAAAAACAACCTTTTCATGAACTTTTATGAAGAATAAAAAAAAATGAGCAAAGTATAAGCTTCAATGGTAAGTTAAACTTTTTGTTATTATTAGTGTCCTTCTTTACCTGTTCTTGAGCATCTATATTTATGAAGTTCTTCAAGTCTCCTGTTTGTTCTTCAAAGCATTTGAAAATTTTTTTAATTGTTTTTGAAATATTTTGAGAAACACCTTTAAACCTAAAACCACAAATAATTAACACACTGCCTTGTTGATAAGTTAGTATTCTTTGTTAGTATGTTAAGTTACTCAAGGTTCTAGACAACTTAATTTTCATAATTCTCCAGTTTGCAGCATTCATTTGAACTGCATAGCTGTCTGCTAAAAACTTCATTAAAATTTATCATCAATCTTTTTTTAATAAAACAGGAAATGTCGCAGTGTATCCAGCTTGTGTGAGGGCTTTTCAGGGGTACACTTTCTAATGAGAGTACTTCTTTTAAACACTAAATTGTGTAAGATTTGAGGAAAGCTTTCTATCCTGATTTTTAGGTATGTAGTGTCATTAACTTCTGAAATATTGGGTGTCTTAATTTGACTTTATAAATAAAGTTGAGTTTTTAATGAGTAAAGCTACTCAAGATTCTGTCCATGTATTTCAGCTTTTGTCCATGAAAACTCTTAGAGAAGATGGCTGATGTAAGCCTGAAGGAAGCAGCACTAATAGTTGGTGTGGTGGCAGCCTGCTACTGGAACAGTCTCTTTTGTGGCTTTGTTTTTGATGATGTTTCAGCAATTTTGGACAATAAAGATTTGCATCCTTCTACTCCCTTAAAAAATCTGTTTCAGAATGACTTCTGGGGCACTCCGATGTCTGAGGTAAACTGTTTGTGAAACACTGAGGCATTTAGGAAATGGAAAAAAACCTTGCAGAGAGTTTTTACACTTTTTGTCCCTAATGTGGTTTTAACAGAATAGTTTGTTTCTGATGGAATGTGGTAGTGCTAGTGTTTTGTTCTGTAAGATCAGGAACAGGTGTTGCTTATATTTTTTCCCTTTGTTCAATAAAAGAACCTATAAGAAAATGAAGTCGTATATCACACTTCAAGATGCTGTGTGGTATCTAATTCCAATATTGAAATCAGACAATTCTGACCATTTTCCCTTATCCTTCTGCAAAAGGTAGACATTGACATGCACGGATATTTATTTCTCGTTGCAGTCTGGAAGGAAAGATGAAACTCTTAAACAACAAAGCTAGGAGTTAGAGAATGGGTGTTGAAACTATTAAATTTGTTTGAATAAGTATGTTTATGTGAATTCAGAGTATTTGGTTTTTAGCCCATGTAGAATGGCTATGTTTTTATCTGAAAAGCTGCCTCGGCATTGAAGTTGTTGATAAACATCATTAAATGGCAATGGCTAAAGGATTTACATATAGTTCAGAAAGTTACTCATGGTGCCATTGCTGAGCAAATGAATAAAAATTCTTGACATAATTTTTGCCTATAAAGGCATTCTGCCTTGTAATCTTCTCTTATGTCCATAACATACAGGGTTAGTTCCTTGAGAGATACTAATTGCTAGCTCTACAAAAAGACTGACACATAATTTTCATATAACCCTGTAATGAAAGCTTCCAGACTTTTTTTCAGGTGCCATCTAGACCTGTAGTCATTGAAAGTGGGTTCCTAAACTCTTCCCAGTAAAATTCCAAGTAGTATTTTTCAGCATGTTTTTACTCCAAAGAAATCCCTAACCATGTGGAGCTGCAGAAAGCCATCTCGTTCAGTGTTGATTTTGCACTTAACCAACTGAAAGTCAGGTTAATTTTAGCTAAATGAAGTCAGATTAATTTGCTTGTTCATGGCTTTTAAAATATTTTTTCCGATCTTTTGTTTTTGTGTTTCTTATCTTGTATTTTTGTCTGTGTGTGCAATTTGGTTCCCTGTGCCCAACCCCCATTTTTTTTCTTAGATTTTTTTCCTTTGTTTTACAGACATAGTCAGCAAAATATCAACAGGCTGTGGGTTGACAAATGCATTTTGGAGCAGGAAGATGGTGTTAAGTGTAGTAAAAGGGTTTATAGATGGAGTAACTGGCAACGTAGACATATTAAAAATATGTAGCTAACACATATAGATGGACACACCAGTTTTTTATTTTATAAAATACTGATCTAAAACATGAAATGGCAGACTAATCAAAATACTTTAATATATTAAAACTATGCGGAAGTAGGAAAAATAGTCAGAATTAACTTCTGTGTTTAATTTTAAATTGAGTTTTCATTTAATTCACTAGATTATTTCTTAATTATTTTTTTAGTATTACTGATTTTCAGGTCTTTATTTTGAAGGTAGATGCCTGAGAATCATGTACACATAGATGTTTAGAAAGGTATTTTGGAGTAAAAGTCCCTTTATAAGTTGGTGGTGACTGATTTATTTATTTATTTTCTTTTAGGAAAGGAGTCATAAATCTTATCGTCCCCTTACAGTTCTTACATTTCGCTTAAACTACTTGTTCAGCGAGTTAAATGCAGTTTCTTACCACTTCCTAAATCTGGTCTTTCATGTGGTGGTTTGTGTAGTCTTCCTCAAGGTCTGTAAGCTTTTTCTGGACAACAGGAGCAGCATAGTTGCATCCTTGCTCTTTGCAGTGCACCCAATACATACAGAAGCGGTAGGTATAGCTGTGATATACTTAATTTGTTCAAGTTGTATTAATTAACCTTAATTTTAATGGGTTTTGTATCTGTTTATATATTGTAACTTGAATAAGTGTGTGATTTTGCTAGTATTTACTCCGCCCTTTAGAATGAGTGGTGGAGGTGACAAATTCTAGTGCTTGGACTTTTTTGGTATTCCATGCAGCTACTGAAAAATAATTTAGTTATTTAAAAACTTAGGTCTCTGCTATGAACATTGGGGTTTATGGTGATGGTTACTTTAGCTTACATAGGTATTTGTGTTCTGTGATCATTTATCCAGTATCATATTTTGCAAATACCGTGGATACCTCTTAATTTCCAGAATCACTAAGCACACTAAGTCTGTTCTGTCCACTTTCTTTTATGTCAATATATCTATTTGGCACGGCTTTTTCTAGGATTTTTGTTGCTGTGCTACATCCAGCTTAGGGCCATTCTGTTTGAACCTTCCATTTCTTAACATGTCCAATAGATGAAAGAGGAAATATGTACACCTCTCATTTACATTTCCTTTGATTCTGAAGGAGTTTTTCACTGCTGTGAAAAGCATTATTTATACAAGCTGTCTGATGATACAGTTTTAAATGGTCAATGAGGTTTACAATGTTGTGGAGTAAGTGGAGTCTTGTGATCACCATTCATTAGATGAGTTTCTGTCAGAAACACTGCTAAAGCTGATCTGTGGAATTCTCTGCTGTTATTTCTGCACCACGTAGATTGACTGTTCCAGTTGACATGTTGCAAAGCCCATTCTCAGTCTCTTTTTTCTTAAGAGTATTAGCTGATTTTCAGAAAACTGAAAATACTTAAAAGCTTTGCTTCTTCGGAGGGGTTATCCCACTTTTATTTTGGTGTTTGTTTGTTTTAATGGGGGGGGGAGGAGAGATATCTCTGATATGAAAAAAATGTTAAGGGTTTGCTCTTACCTTATGTTGTATTTTTTGGTCCTGATTTGTTTGGCTAAAGATTTTGCATCTCTCTTCTCTAAAGACAAATCCCTGTCAGTAGCAATTCAGTAGCCTGCATCTGTGTATTTTTAGCAAATCTTTATAGAAATTAAGTTCATGGGGTTTGTAATTGACTGCTATTTGAGCTACTAGTATGTCCTTGCTAGAAATAGTTAGTGGCATGTTTAAAAATGCAAAAGTAAGACACCTAAAAATTTTTGCTTACTTTTGTGCTTGAAAGCGCAAACCCTTACAGAATCTTGGGTAAAATATGGGTTAAAAAATAATTTGTTAATTCCATTTGGTTTTCTGTTTCTTTGAAAAACATGCTTTAAATTTGAAAGTTTGTCTTTGCCTCTGTAGTAAATGTGATAGTATCATTACAGGAGCATTAGCAAGTTGCTGGTGGCTTACAGTCGCGGTTCATGGCTTAGATCATCCTATGTAATTTTATCACTTTCATTCCAAATATGATGATCCTTTATCCTGCTTGAGTTGTCAGATTCCATATGAGATAACAGTACCACAGTTGCTTTTAGTACTGTGCAACAGAGTTAGCAAAAAGTATTGTAAAAATCCTACAAAACATTGTGTAATGAAAGCTTATTGTGTAAGGCAATGTATTTCAGAGTTATGAAGCAATTCGGTAATAAGTGTGTAATCACTGATATTAGCCACATGAGGGCACTGTAAGACTATGTGAATGGTAGAACTTGGTGCTGTACTTAAAACACTTGGAGACTCCCGAGATTTAAGTGCAATTGTAATTGAATTCCCCTGCTGTTGTACTTGGATACTTCCTCCCCCCACCTTTTTCAATTAAAGTTTTCTGCTTTTGAGAAATAGTGCATTTTATCCTTTCACGTGTTTGCATTGAGAGTTCTGCCTAACCTGCAACCAAGAAAGGATTCTTAGAGGTGGCAGTTGAGACTTGTACACATGTATAAAAGGCAAAACAGCATAATAAATGAGCTCTGTTTTAGAACTGGGGACTTGGGTGCTGACTAACTTATTCAGACTTCAGTGAAAACTCAAAAATAGGTCTCATTCCCAGTTTTTATATCATTTTGATGGTACCTTTTGTATGTTTTATAATCTAAGTGTATTTGATTTGAATTCCTTCACGTTAGTCTCCCACTTATTGCTCCCCTGCACAAGAGTTTGAAACAGCAGATGCAATACATAAACATTTCAAATCTTTATCTATCTTATGATAAATGGGTTTTTCCTGGAGAAGTTAGCAGAGCAGGATAAATAGAAAGCTACTTTCTGCTTGACTTTAGAAGGAAGGTGGGCTCTTCCGGTGGCAGTATGTCATCTTCTGAGGAAGAACTTTTGAGGAAATGGGTTGAATAACAGCATCATACTTTCATTTGTCCTTGTCTTTAGAATCCCAGTTCAGTCCTTCTAGCTACTTTGCTAGTGTTCTGGCCAGAGGTATGTTGACCACCTTAACAGCTACGGGATGTCAACTAGCCTTGTGAATGCTGGAATTTTCTCTCTTAAGTCACCTTTGTATCCAGAAATAGGGTATCTCTCTTGTTGGCAACCTTTTATTGGGGTTGTGGAGGCGTACCAGCACACTTGCTTTACTAATGATCTCTTTCAACTGCTCTACAGACAAAGTTAGTATTTTCTGTCTTAACGCTGGACAATTTTGAGATCCAGACTAGGAATCCTTGAAGCTTCTTAAGACATTTTGGAAAAAAACCACCCATATACTGTTCAAAATGTTAACACAAACTCTGATGTCCTATCAGTTGTGAAACTTGTTTTGTCTATGCACAATCCAGCGAGTTCTTTGGTAAATGTATGCTACTGACAATGGAAGGACCAGAGCATGATTTAAAATTCAGATTTGAATACTTTTCTTTACACTGTGACCTTGGGTATTGAGCTACTTTCTCTTTTTATGCTGTGCTGGATCAATCATGCTTGACCAAGAATGTACCTAGCAATAAAAACTTCTAGCTGGGTCCAGACAGCTTAAAGTCAGTATTCAGCATCATCGTAATTAAATATTGAGCTGTGAGGTTTTCTTAGCTAAATATGACTGTCTACCTCAGAATAGCATGCCATTTTTCAGCCAGCTTACTTTGGATGTAATCAGAGGCTTTACAAAAGAGGACAAATAAGGAAGAAAGGCAGTCCTAAATGGTATTGTGGTCAGCACAGTGGCTACTGCAGTAACCATTAACATAGTGACCTGTCTTCCATCTCTGGTTGTTGGCTGAACCTTAATGTTTTTTGAAAACAGCTACTGAAATGGAAATTAATCTATATTTCATTGGAGATTCTGAAACAACCTTCTGCCCTATGGATTCTACAAATTTTCATAAAATGCATTCCTCTCTGGCCGATCAAAGGTGGTGACACCTGCAATTTTAATATTACCAACCAAATTATCATTCAGAAAATCATCAGACCTGTAGTAAAGCCTGAGTCATTCTGCAACTCCATTGCACAGAGCTTGCCATCAATTTATTTTTAAATCTTGACTGCTCACCTAAGAGCTGCCATGGCACCAGTCAAGGGAATGCCTCTTTCAGATTCAGTTCTGTTCGGTCAGTCAGAAAAGGTATGAACAGAAATAACAATCGTAGTTTCTATATGCCACTGTCTGCAGGTTGTATATATACAACAGTTTCCTGTGGAGATGAATAGCCATAGTAATTTCTGTGAACTGTTCTTGTCAGGCTTCACTTAAAGCTCCTATTGAAGAAAGCTAGTTTCTTCTTCCAAGTATTATGAAGAAAGCAGTTGTTATCATGCCCAAATTCTCCCTCAAATGCTATTTGTGGCTGGTGTTACTAAAGAGAAAAGAAAGTACAGCATTTCTCAATTGTCTCATCAATGGTGATACTTAGGGACATACGAGCTACAGGTGGCCACCGGGGACCTGTATTATCCCATCGTGGAATTCAGTACTGATTGAACTGAAAGCAGCCTTACTCTTTTTAGCCTTTTTTGCTTGGTTTACAGATCTTGTTTATGCATATCCTGAGAGTATATCGGTCATGCACTATTATAGTACTAGAATAGTCACTAGAAGAATAATCTTGGTTTTTTTCTTCTTTGTCTTTTCAGGTAACTGGAGTTGTGGGCAGAGCAGAGCTTTTATCATCTATCTTTTTTCTAGCTGCTTTTTTGTCATATACAAAATCTAAAGGGCCAGATAATACCATAGGTAAATGATTGACAAATACGTACATAACTTAATTTCTGTATCACTGATAATAGAGCTCTTGGGTTACATGGGTGTATTGGTTATTCAGCAAGTGTGTACAAGAAACCCTTCAGCCCAAAGATACTCATGTAATAGTACCTTCCATTATAAATTGCCTGGTTTTTTCCTCCCCTCTTCAAGACTTAAGCACTTTTTTCAGTTGTTTTGCAACACCTAGAGTAGGGGACTTTTGTACTGACTTCTGTTAATGCAAGTCAGTGGAAGTATGCTGAGATACCTCAGATGGTTACAAGTAAGCTGCAGAGTTTCAGTGGAGATGTAGGAGGCCTGCCTCTTCCAAAGTCAGTCTGACCTTGTCAAGATTCATGACTCCCTATAAAACATGCAATTTGAGAAAGTGTTCTGGTGAATTAGAGAAGATCGGCATTTTTTGTTTTCCTATCATAGATTATTCTTTTGCCTTTCATTTAGTTCATTCAATTTAAGGGAGGCAATTTTAAAACTGATACATGTATGTTATTTTCTGTAGAGTAAAACTGGTAATCTTCCCTTTGATAACAAATGGCATACTGAATAAGTTATAGAGCATAGCATGTTCTAACATGAGCCAAAGTTTTAACTTTTTAGGTTAATTTATGTTATTGTTTGTCTTTATTGTAAGATGGAATGTTTTCATTAATGTCTTCATTTGCAGTGTGGACTCCAATTGCAGTGACTGTCTTTCTAGTAGCTGTTGCAACACTCTGTAAAGAACAAGGAATAACAGTGGTGGGGATATGCTGTGTATATGAAGTATTTATTGCTCAAGGGGTAAGCTGTTGAAAAACTAAATTGGGTTCCTTCTCAGGAATTCTGTAATGAGACATTAAGTACTTTGAAGTGTCATATTTCAGCATTTTTTTTTTGTCAGTTCAGGCTAACTCTATAATTCTGTTACATTTTTCAGATATTTTTTTTTGACTCAGTGTTTAACATACATGGTTCATAGTAAGGGAATCCAGTGACTTCTAAGTTGTCTTTTACATGCTATACAGAGATGGTACCAAATACACCCAATAAAGAATCGACATGCCTTAATGGAAACCTAAGGTTTTAGCTGACTGAGGTTTTCAAAGATTAACGTGTAACAGTCTTGATTAAAGCCGGAGGTGCATAACAGTGGGGGATTATTGGTTTTAATTCCTGTAGTAAAAATACAGAATGTACTGTATACAAATGCATTTCATCACATTCTAATGAATAACCAGATGTTTTGGAGTAGCTTTTTTTGAATCAGTAATATTCTTATGAAATTTGTTGTTCTGTGAGTACCTTTCATTTCTAATCTGATAGGTTTCATCTTAAGCATTGATAAGTCTTTAAGTTAATAGTAACTTTTGTTTAGAGAAACAGGATGTTCCTGCAATGAAATAGTTCTTGGCTTTTTAAATAGTCAAGCAATATAAAATTTAAAAATGTATATGATTGCATATCCTAAGAAAATTATTTAGTTTACTATATCTTAATTATTTGAAGGAATATTTTGCAAAAACTGCACCAGTAAAAGCCAAAAGGTTGTCTGTCTTAGGGAATTACATTCAAGGCCAAAATACCAAAATCACTTCTTTTTGTGCTTACAGAAATATGTCTGTTTGTAACTATTTCCTTTGCAACTCTAGCGAATAAGCATATAATTTTCAAACTGGATTTCTAATGAAATCACCAGTTTGTGACTGTACTTTTCAATCCACTCTTCCTTTCTTTTAGTAACTTTTGATCTGATCCTCAATTTCATGAAAGTTTAACAAGTTTGTGTAAGTCAACTGAGTAGAAAAGATAAAATCCAAACTGAGGCTTATTCTGAGGGCACATGACCAGTTCTCAAAAAACCTATCAGTATCTTTAGTTCAGCCAACCAATATATGTGAAACAATAAATCATCTCCAGCACAAGACATGAAGACATAGGGAAAAGAGGTACACAGGGAAGACATTAGGGCATGTAATGGGGAACTGCAAGATCATAATGTTAACGAGTCAGGGAAAGATGGGTTATTGCAGTAGAGGCATAAAATAGAAATCCAGGGCTAATCAGGAAGTGAGTAGTATTTCAACTGTTTCTGAGGAGTTTTATTTATAGAACAAGTTTTCAGAGGGGCTTATAATTCTAAAAATAGTGATCTCTCTTCTTCAAAATTTATTTCATGGTCATACTTTATTTATTGAATTCTGTGAAGATGGTACAAACTATTTAATCTGTCATTGCAAAATACAGAACTACAGGCATATGAGTTCAGCAAGAATACTTGAATAGAGTTATTTTTATTAGAGTGGTAGACTTCTTTTTGGGGGTTATCATGAAAGCTCTGAGAAGCTGAGTTAAGTAACTGTTGGGAGCAGTCATTCAGAGAAAACCAGAGGGGGGAAAAAAGGTTAGGTAGCTCATTTTTCTGAGGGATTGATGAGTACACTGTCTGATTAAAAACACTTTTTTCCTTTGCAGTATACCTTGCCAGTGTTGTTGGACACAGCTGTACAGATTCTTCGAGGGAAGGGCAGTATTCCTTTCTCTATGCTCCAAACACTGTTGAAGCTCATAGTCCTAATGTTCAGTACACTGCTGCTTGTAGTTGTCAGAGTCCAGGTTATCCAATCTCAACTTCCAGTGTTTACAAGGTAATAGTAAAGTCTCTCTTATTTATAGACACTGATAAATAAGATGAGGCTTAATGAGGTCTGAGTGAAATGGCCAAAAATACATCAACTTAATTTTTTATTAACTTATTTTAATATTGGTAAGTAATAACTGTACATTATTACTTTTTTTTTTAAATGGGTAAATAGTACGTTGCAGACAAGAATGTCCAAAATATTCAGGTATCTGAGCAGGCATTGATTTTTAAAAACTGTAAAATGCAAGGAGATTAGGATATTGTACCTGTCTGTACGTTGTTCTAGCTATGAATCTAAAGTTTGCTGGTTTCTGAGCACAAAATGGTTCAAGACCAGTTTTTTCATTAAAAGTTTCTTTTTCTCCTTTCTTCTGCTTTAGGTTTGATAACCCTGCTGCTGTTAGTCCATCCCCAGCCAGACAGCTGACTTTCAACTATCTCCTCCCTGTAAATGCCTGGCTTCTTCTCAACCCCTCAGAATTATGCTGTGACTGGACAATGGGCACTATTCCTCTTGTGGAGTCTTTATTAGATGTTAGAAATGTTGCCACTCTTACCTTCTTCTGTTTTTTGGGATCTTTGATTGTCTTCAGTCTCCGATATCCTGGGGATTCCTCCAAGACTGTATTGATGGTATGAATGATGCATAGTTTTTCTCCTTTTTTTTCAAGAGTGTCAGTGGCTCAGGTTATTTTGTCACATGTCTAATCTGCTGTGACCCAGAGATATTACATGCATCTCCTTTTAGGCTAGAATGAACACATAAGAAGAAAATTGTTGTAGCAACAAAGTTGTTAAATTGCAATTAAGTATGTGACTCTGTCAGGGGTGAGATGGAGAAGAACAGACAAGAGATGAAAATAAGTATGTCCCTTGTTATGTATTTGCAAACTGTATTGCAGCCTTTCTTAAGTATTCAGAATGCAAATAGCAAATGGGGGTTTTCAGTAGAACTTAAATATATTTTAAGGATTGGAATGCATTTCCATCCTGAAAACTGTTTACCTTATTTAAATATCAGTAGTTATGCTGCATATTTAGCAAGTGACTTGATTTTCTTTCTCAAAGTATAAAGGAAGAGAACATATTTTGGCATTTAGGAATATAAGTTTTCCTCTGTTGTTCTTTTAACAAAGTCAGTCTTCAGTAGTCTTTCCCATATTCTAAGGAAAAATTCATTTTGTCAACCTGTAAGATTAGTTCCTTTTTTTCAGTATTATATGACCTTAAAACTGAAATGGATTAATGGCACAGAATACTTTAGAGGAAATGGAAAGAAGCAAATGAGCTATTTTTTTTCATCCAAACCCAGTCATCTTTTTGATTGCTTCCATTGAAAATTTTCACAAGATTAATGATTACCTGACACCATGTTTTTTATTAAATCAGTGGTGCAATTATGTGTACAACAAACCTGCGTGCATAGATCTTAGTCTGCTTCAGAAATAATGCACTTTTTTAATATGTAACTCAGCCAGCAAAAGTTTCAGATGAGTGGGAGTATTTGTGCACAACTTAAGACTAAGAATTTCTTTGCTAATCAGCTGACAAACTTTGATTCACTTCAGAGAGATCTAATGTTATAGTTCTGACTCATATGGTTTTTCTTGTCTTGTCACTGGAGTGGGACAATTTGTTTCACTAGAAAATCTATGAGAATGATCTGTAGTATTGCTGATGAAGACTCTTGACCTGAATTTGGAAACTGTATGAAGAAAATAAAATTAGGTGGCTTATTGATGTAATAAATGTGCAAGGTGACATACCCAGAAAAAAAAAGCTATAGTTTTACCGCACTTGAAAAATGTAAAGGAGTAGTTTAATCTTCCTTCTTAAATAAGCTGAAACAACTTTTCTCTGGTATACTGGCAGCAGTAGAAATGTGTGTGGGGAGTGGTTTGGTTTTTATTCATAGGATAGCTCTTGAAGTTTAAGGCTATTTCCCTACATTTCTGTTTATTCCTACCCAGTAAAGCTCAGAAAGGAAAGGGTTAATGGAATTGTCAGCATCCATTGTTGTATGTCAGTTAGTTTTTGTTTGAGGGTGTGTTTTTTATATTTGTTTTTATTATGCCAAGTGTGTTTTATAGGAAGGGTCTTCTGAGATCATTTGTTCCAGTGTGTGAGCCTCAAAGTCGCTTAACGCAGCATAATCCTTGTTTAATGAAAGTTGTTTTCCTTTAATATGTTCCTATGTTGTGTATATAACCTTCAGTATGATGCTGGGTTTTTTTCAGACACAAAGTCTAAGTGCCTGGAAGCTAATTTCTTAGGAAATGAGAATGCTATATTTTATATTAAAAATTAATTGTTATATATTGTAACATGCAACACTCTAGGCCAAAGCCTATTTCTGCCTTCCAGTAAGCCATTAATGTCCTGAGGTAGACTGGATAGTCTGCCAAGGCAGAGAACAATTCCTTTCTGAGGGCTTCTCAATCTGACTTACTAGAGAAATCATAGTACCGTCTTTGAAGAAAGTGAATCTTTATTTAGTGATACCAATTTACACAGATTACGGCGATGTTCCAGATAACTGTGTTGAATTACTAGTTTTTGAAAAACTTTTTTCCACACTTGGTTCTTAGTTCTGCCAATAAAAGCATGAATTTGTGCTGCTCAAAATAAAGTACTACCCTAGCAGGTATGAATTCTATGAGATGAGCTGTCCATATGGATACCATTGTATTCGTACGACGGTAGCTTCATTACAGTTGGTGCCTTGATTGACTGCATTGTTTGATGTTTCACACTCTAATGACTGTCACTCTAAAGGATTAATAAAGGGCTTTGTAAAGAGCTTCTGCCATTACAAATCCCTAGCGTGTTTTGGCTCTTCCACTAGCTTAACAAGAGCCTGAGGTGTCGTGCCGAAGCCTGATCTAAGGGAGAAGTCTCATGTTACTTTTGTTCATGAGATCACAAAAGGTACAACTTTAGACCTGCTGCAGAATTAAAGATGTTTATTTAGACTTTGCAAAAAAGAAAAAAGGCAAAGGAGAGGGTTCCAAAGTGCAAAAGAGAAAGGAGGTCACAAGTATGTCTGAACATGTCTTTCTGTATTTGCTGATGTGGATACGATTTATTTGGTGCTGTACTGCTTGAGGGACAAGACAGAAGAAGGGATTTCTTCTCCCACTTCAAGTGCCACTGGACATGCCGCAGTTCTCCCAAGTACAGTCTCACAGGATGAGCGCACTACTGGGAGATGCAAAAGTTAAAGGATTCATTTTCAGTCAGTTTTCGTCTGTTTGATACCAGTCACCTCCAGAAAAAAATAACTCCAGTAAGTGTGTACATTGTGTTTCATTTTGTCTTATTCTAATTTTTGCCATAGGTTCTGAAATTATCTTTTCAAAGTAACAGAACTAGGAGAGGACAAAACAGATAAATTGATTTCTTTTCCTACCAACTGAAAAACTAACAAAAAATGGGACCATACCTTTCAAATCTGAACCCGTGCTTTGCAGGTTGATGTCATTATGCTGCTTGAAGTAATCATTAATAATGAACATACCCTGGAAACAAAGAGTAGTTAAATTCTCTTATATTTTCTGTTTACTTCATCCCTGTGAACAGTCAGATAACATGACTGTCAGATTAAGTGACCTTTTTAAATAGGTTACAGTACACGTGTTGAGTACCAAGAATAGTACTGATGTAGAATTGCATTGGTGGCTTTTCAGTAGGTTTCAGAATCAAGCTGTGATCATGGCCCTTGTTTGTTCATGAAATTTCTTGGGTATAGACATTCCTTTGTTGGCTAGTGAAACTTAGTAAAAGCTTTTTAGTATCTTTTAGTATTTGCCAAGTGTCCCCAACAAGGGTGTACCTCCCTTGTGATAAGACAGCACTCCATGCTACTCAGCCGCAAACTTTATTGGCTTGTTATTATGCAGATGTCAGGAACAGACATCTTATGCTTCTTGGAGTAAGTTTTTAACACTTTTAAGCATCATGCCAAGACTTCAGTACTTCTAAATATAACAGTATTTATTTCTCTACTTCCTATGCTTACACATCACTCAGGCTTTGAAATGTTTCCTTGTGTACTTTTGACTGGTTACTTAGCAGTTCAAATACACTTTATAGCTTATGGTCGTATTTTAGAGTTTTGTCATGTGCTTTTTTCTTCCTGTGTGCTCTAATAGTTTTTGTCTGTCTTTTTTTTCAGTTGCCTTGACCAGGATATTTTTTTAATTAAGCTTCTGTATCTGCTGAAAGACTATGATAAAAAGAAAAAATAAATGAACAGAAGAGAATGCATTTTTATTTGCACTAGGGCTTTGAGTCTGTTGCTCAAGAAATTGTATTTGAAGGATTGTACTAAAGAGAGGCAAAAGGATATAAAGAGAAGTTCGGCAAAACATAGCGTAATGTTTGTGGTCAGAAGAATTGCACAGAGCAGAACATGCAAAAACCTTTTTGTCAGATGCCTAGATCACAAGCACTCAGTGGAGACCAAGCACTTGCTATATCAACTGTGGAATCCTTTCCACTCAAACCTATTAGAAAGAATTGGCTTTCACTATAGATATGTTGACCTCGTGGGGCTGTGGGTCTAACGTGCTTACTACATTAAAAAAAAAAAACAAGCAAAAAAAAAACCCTGCATTTTTTGAGCAATAGTATAAAGCAATAACTTTTTTAAAATCTTAAGAGGTGACTTCTTCAGTTTGGTTTATCAGAAGAATCATACAGTAATTCATTTAAGCCTGTGTACAAGCCTTACCTACATTTTAAAGCTAAATGCAGTTTATTCACATTGCAGTAAAACTATTTGCAAAAGAATACATTGTTTTCTAAAGCACACTTTGAATGTGCTTTTGTGCATTTCCTTTTGTACGCACAAATATTTTTGGCTGCTCAAAACAATGAAATATGGAATGATACCCTTACTTCCCATAATCCATCCCCAAAAGTGTGAAGGTATTTGCTGTGACTAAATTAAAAACTTGATACAGAGGACTGGCTTGGGGATAGCATGAAGAATCCTCCATTTCCAAGTGGATTACAAAGATCTATTACAGAGTCTGTGTTGAGGCTTTTACTTTTACAGATTGGTAGGTGCTCTATAAGGAGCATGTACTATAAAAATGTACAGGAGAAAGAAAGAGGAATGTGAAATGCCATTAAATTTTGTCCCCAAGTATTTAACATATTCCCTATATTGTGCTTGTGATTTCTTCAAGGCTCAATTATGTATTTTCAGGTAGCTTAATGAATTGCTGTGGATCAGCTGAGTTGTGTTAATGATCCATGTGCATGTTCTTGGCCCCTTGAGCTAAAACCTTACTTGAAGATTTAAATCAGTGTTGCATTTTTACATGGGAAATCCTAGATTGACTTTCAAACTGGATGTGTTAACTATTTTAGCATGGAAAAGGCAGTTATATGCTTAAATCTAGGCAGAAGGTGACAGCTAGTTGTACTGAAATTTTCTAGAAAATTATTCTTTATTCAAAGAAATATATTAAATCCCTACAAAAACTTATTTTTGTAACTTGACATAATTATTTGAGTCTTTTCTGGTACCAGAGATTGTAAAGGTGCTATTTAATAGTCACCCAGGACTTAAAGCAAATGGTCATGTCCACTTCTTTTGCAGCAGATGGATTTCTCTGTCTTATAATAAACACATCTTTCATCACTAACCCAAGAGTTGCAGTTATGCAGTTAAGTTCGTTGTCATTTTAGATATTTCAGGGTGCCCTTAATGTACTGTCTAAACACTGATGTTTATTCAGTGGTTGATTGTGATTTTTATGTTATTTCTTCACATTTTTAACGGAAACTGAAAATGGACTTTATTGTATTGTAAAAACTGCTTTGTATATTTTATAAGCTGGTATAAATTTTTAATTGTTATAAAAGATAATGTCCAAGGTTCCCCAACTGTCATGTTTTTGTATGTAGAACTCTTATTAAAACAGTGTTTTGAATTTGATCCTTTGATCCTAGTGTTTTGTCATAGAACTGTTCTTTTCTGTAGTATAGAAAAGCAAATACACTTGTAGGCCCTTAAGTAAGAAATAGTGTCATTTGCAGGTTAAAACTTGCCGTGTTCAGAGTGGTCTCAATGTAAAACAGGTCTTGATGTTTAAAAGACAAAACAAAAAAACCCAAACGAACAAAAAAACCCACCCTAAAGATCTACTATGTATGGTTTTGTCAGATTTTTTTTTAAAAATTGCTTCATAATTTGTGTCTTGGGTAGTTTGTCACTGCCTAATCTTGATTACTGATTCATTTGCCTTTCTTTTCTAGGCACTCTGCTTAATAGTGCTACCATTCATTCCTGCATCAAACCTCTTTTTTCCTGTTGGATTCGTAGTAGCAGAGCGAGTGTTATATGTTCCTAGCATGGGATTCTGCATTTTAGTAGCACATGGGTGGAAGAAATTATCTAATAAAAGGTAAGGTAGTGTTAGCTATGAATGGTTTAACTTATATCTCTTAATTTCATAAAAGATAACCCTATTTAGTACTGCAAGCTTTCCCAGTAGAGCTTTTACTAGTATGAATTTATTACATTACAACTCTTATTCTGATTCAAAAATCTTAATGATCACAGAGTAATGACCAAGAAACAGTTTGGCAGTCGTGAACAAATGACAAGGAAGTTCTTAGGAGACCGGTGGATTATTCTGAGGGTATTATTTAAAATATATGTACCTGTATATTACACACTCACATGTATATACATGTATACACATATATATTTTTATACTTTTTATATATATATGCATACATAAATATAAAAAGCCTCAGACTCCACCACACATTTTTAGAATACAGTATGTCTTTCATTATGCATTGCTACAAAAATGGACTTTATCTGTGAGCCTAGTAGTATAACCCATTTATTTTCTGTAAAGAAACGCAAATGTTCTCTGTTTAGACATTTTTAAGGATTAGGCAAAAACATTTATTGGCCAGATTTGATTTGTACTTTATTCAAAGGTGATTACGGACTGAAGTTTGTATAATGCGTGTATATCAGTCCACAGCATATTAAAATATCTTCCTGTTTGAATTTTCAGATGTGCCATGCTAGGAATGGACATCAGAGCCATTCATGATTTGTTAAACTAAAATTGTTTTTAGATAATAGTTTCTCCTTAGGAAATTCTGCTCTAAAAGCATGTTTTGCACACACCGTTGTGTTTTCTGCTATCTTCTACATTGATCTGTACATACCTCCCTCTGACCTGGATGCTTTACCCTTGTTACCCAATGGCATCTTAATGCTAGTTCAGACAAATGGAAAGGCAGCGATTCCCAGTCTGTGTTATCTGCTATCATTAGAGGTGAGGCCTTGCAGTATAACATATACTAGCTGGTGCTGCCAAAGCTGACAGCACTGGGTAGTGAGAAATTAGTGATACCTTGTGGGAGAGAGGAGAAAGTATTATCACAAATCCCGCTGTGAGGCAGTAGAAATAGAAGTGATGCGAAAGAAAGCAAGGAACCGGGAGAGGATGGCTGGGGAGAAAAATTATGCAGCGGTGTTGTTTACTACAAAAATATTGGGAATCAGCACTCTAAAAAGTCTCATGAGAGAGAGAAGGCTCCTTGCTTTAGAAATATGTGGAAAGAAAAAACATATAAGGCTGGTAGGGATATAGATCGCTGTATATGCCAGTTCTCACTGGTTGCTTAACTAATGTTCTAGAATTTATCTCTTAATTCTGCTGTTCTACTTCTTATTTTTAATATTTTTCAAAATCAAGCACAGTAGTCTGCACAGCATTTTGTATATCTTAAAAAATGGGGGTGAGGGGATCAGTGTTAGACATCATGATCGTGTTCATTGCCTTAAATTACCATAAACTCTATCAGAAGTATAATTTTCATATATTTTGTGTTCATATTATGTGGATTGCATTTGTTCTTATTAAGTGAATTACATAGTGGTAACAAAAAATAAGGTAAATAACAAAATGAACTTGAACTTGGACATTATTTCCTTTCAAATTTTGGAGTGCACCATTTGGTAATGAGGCAAATAAATTGGAATATACCATTAACAAATATAGTCCTCAGTTTATTTGCCTCCTGGCATATGAGATACTCTAGTATACGTTAGAATTGTTTGTGTGCTTGTAACAAATCTTTGTTTGTTTTATTTAATAGCGTGCTAAGAAAAATTTCTTGGGTTTGTTTGGCTGCGGTACTATTCACTCATGCCTTAAAAACACTGCACAGAAACTGGGATTGGGAGTCAGAGTACACATTGTTTATGTCAGCTTTGAAGGTACTGTATTCTGTTTGAAAAGGATAATGGAAAGCTTATGTTGCTGTTCTTAAAAAGAGTGGAGCATGATAAAAATGGAGAGGAACGATGCTTGTTTTGCCACTTTCATTTCTACGTTGACAGTATTAACATCTAATAAGTTGCTCTGGGAATGCTTTAAAAGCAGTGTGATGCACACATGGGAATTCCTGTGCAAGAAGTATATGATAATTTTTTGTGTGTGTGTTAAAACAGTTGAATGCATTCTCTTATCTGGATGAAAACGCGATATGTTTCAGTACAAAAATCTACAAAAAGTTGGATGCATAGAATAATTTCTTCAGTGTGCATATGGCATGATAAGATAGTTTCTACAACATCCCATAAAAATTATAATGAATTTTAAAACGTTTTGTATTTGTAGGGGCAAATAACTAAAATAAATGGATCTTGAAAAACAAGTTCAATGTAATCATTCTGTATGCAGCGTTTTGTTTATCTTAACATAAAGCACCTTGATGAAATCTGTCATGTGTGGTGCAGTTTTACATCTTTAAGACATAGTTAAAAGAAAATCAGTTGTTATATAATTTCAGCTTAATACCTTATGCATTGGTATCTTTTTTTCTGTTTTAGGTAAATAAGAACAATGCAAAACTATGGAACAATGTGGGGCATGCATTAGAAAATGAAAAGAATTTTGAAAGAGCTCTGCAATTCTTTATACAAGCCACACAAGTGCAACCAGGTGAAAGCTTTGACTAGTTGCCATTGAATGGTGTCTCTCACTCCTAGTAATTCAGTATGCTTAGCTTACTTAACAAAATCACCTCAATAATCTGTTTTTCTCCAACTGAACATCAAACAGCAGAATACACTAAGCTAATTGATCCATAGCTTTTGGAAATAAACTCAGAAAAAGTCCTCCAGAAAAGTTTGTATCTATAAAAATATGAAAAGACTTTCCATTTAAAACTATTATTTGGATGACATTCTTTCTAAATTAACTTAAACTGTAATTTCTTATGAAACATAATTTTTATTAAATTTTCTTATTTAAAACTAGGGAGGTGTATAAAAAAAATTAAAAATCTAGGTGGTATCAAAGTGCACGTTTACTCTATTTTAGATATTGTTGCAAAAGAAGTTCTAAGTAGTACTGGACAACATTTCCTTTTTAAGTATGACCTAAAATTTTTTACTGTTTCCCAAATAACTTTATAATTCATCTTTGGTTCATGGTTAAATTATTATTTCTTCATAATAAAGATGAAAAATAGTATAGAATAGGGGTTTTTTTGTTGGTGTGGTCGTCTTTATGTTGTACCTGTACCTCATGTTACTCTGAAGGCATAGGTATTTATTTTCATGACTGAAATTTTATTCTTTTCTTTATTAAGATGATATTGGTGCCCACATGAACGTAGGAAGAACTTACAAAAACTTAAACAAAACTAAAGAAGCCGAAGAATCATATATGATTGCTAAATCATTGATGCCACAGGTAATCAGTAACTTTATTTTATGTACCACCACAGGAGAACTCTTTCAGACCTGTAATTATGATACGTTTTTCATATTTTTACTGAAGCTCTTTGTTGCTGTATACTTTAAAGCTGTTAGATTTTTTTAAAACCTATCTTTTAAAAGAGAGTAGGTTGTGTACAGTCATGGCTGTTTAAAAGATGCTGACTTGGAACTTCTTTGTTAAAACTCTTTCGAGTTGCTTTTTATACTGCTGTGGCATTTTGTGTTTTGTTTTTTTTTTTTCCTGAAATCGAAGCTATGAAAGAAAGCAGCAGTTAAAAATGTACACCTACAATTTCTAGTCTCAGTGGGTTTATTTTCACTTACAGCCAATACATTGATGGTGACTGAGTTTCTGAGCCCTCAAGAGAAGGCTTAAATATGCAGCATTAGAGGTGGGAGAAGGTAGCTGCCGCAGCAGCAACAAAAAGTCTTTGCCTGAATGTACTTTCAAAGACATGTGCTTTGCTACCTTTTCCATTTGTTAAGTTATATTTATAACTAGCAAATACTACTTATTCTAGCTTTTTAGGAGAAAAAGAGAGGAACATTTTGGAGAACGTATGAAGGTAGCAAAAGCTGTGGGTAAAACGAGACTGACAACAAAATATCAGCAGTCCCTTGTGTAGACGTATGACATTAAAAAGTTTGTATTTTGAAACAAGATGAAGATTATAGACAGATAAACAGCACAACAGTTAGAATGTCATAGCATTTTCATCGTTCATGACTACTTTTCATCTGCTATATCAGTGGCTGGTAAAATCTTATTTACACTTATCTTAGGCTGGAGGGTTGAAAAAAGAAATGAAGATGTCACAGAATGTCAGTTTAGGCTTTAGGAGGTGTTCTTTGACTGAACGGGGAAAATTTTGCAAGGTCCGGTTGGTTTCTAATGGCTGTCTGCATGAGCCCAATTAGCTAGTAGCAGAGCTTAGTTAACTGGTATCTTAAATGTGGTATTAAAGTAATCTATGTCTTCATAGTATTAAAGAAGAAAAAATATCCTGTTTGTATTTTGGGGTGATTTTCTGGGAAAGAAGAATAGTTATTTGTAATCATGAAGAGTTTGCACACTAATGTCCAGTGATAGCGTAAAACAAATGTGACAGATTGAAGAGGAGATCTATACTGATTGTCTTTCATATTTTCAATCGTCTGTGTTTGGTACATATATTCTTTTTGACAGATTATTCCAGGTAAAAAGTATGCAGCAAGAGTTGCTCCTAACCATCTGAATGTTTATATCAATCTTGCAAACTTAATTCGAGCAAATGAATCTCGCCTTGAGGAAGCAGATCAATTATATCGACAAGCAATTAGTATGAGGCCAGATTTCAAGCAGGCTTACATCAGCAGGTATCTTTTCTAATTTTAGAGATACATATTCTTGAATAAACAATTTATGTATTTGCAGTGCTATGAAGAGTATTAAGTTCGTACAGTTGAAATTAGCTGCTGGAATTGATTCATTTCCAAATGAGAAGATGAAGATTTGGGGCTATAATCAATTATTCATTACAGACCCTGTTCTTTTAAATTCCTGCTTCAAATGGTGTGTTTCCTCATAAGCTGTGTATTCAAACATTGTATAGCAAGAAGCTTCCATTAGATTTCTTTATGAATCTCAAACTCAAATTTCTAATCTCCTAGTTTAGTTCTGAACTAAAAAGCTTTTGGTTAGTCTGAATCGTGGAGCTTTCTTTATCCTTCTTTGTTAAAGGTCATCCAGAAAATGCCAGACTTAACTAAAAAGCACGTAAATATCAGCTAAATAGATGAGAGTAATATGGCTGTGGATATTGAGGCTTCTGTTCACTATTCTATTAGTTGTGATTTCTGTTGGGACTCAGGGAGGTGCAAAGATGCCTAAACTATAGCTGTTGCAGTGGAATTACAGAGACAGCATCAGGAACCCTTGATCAATTTTTTGATTTTTGTCCTGCATATGTGTGTGTTGTATATAGACTTTTGAGAGCTGAAAGCTTTGGGAATGGTATGTAAAGAAGGTCCTGTATTGTTTTGTGTTTAAAACAAACAACAAGAAGAGAAAAAACACTGTTATCTCACATCTTCTATCTATAGGAAGGCAAAACATGTCGATTATTTTCATATTAGTATGAATGAAAATTGAAGGTTAAATCTGATTCTTCAACAGGGGAGAATTACTTCTAAAAATGAACAAACCTCTGAAAGCTAAGGAAGCTTATCTTAGAGCTCTAGAACTAGACAGAACCAATGCAGACCTGTGGTACAACTTGGCAATTGTTTACATTGAACTGAAAGATCCAACAGAAGCCCTGAAGAATTTCAACCGAGCACTAGAACTCAACCCAACACACAAACTGGCATTGTTCAACTCAGCGCTGCTGATGCAGGAATCTGGTATGTTAGTTGTCTCTTATATAAATATTGTATATTTGCATTTGAGGATCCATACTATTTTTTTTAATGAGCTGTTTTATTTTTGGAAGCAAGTTCATAGCCTAAACAAAGAAACAACAGTCTATTTTAATAGTCAGCTTTAATTTATTGGTAGTGTATGGAATTTGTGCAAAGTATACATACACCTTCAGTGTTCAGTGTCTTTAACACAAGTGCTATTTTACAATTTAACATCTTATACATATAAAGAAGTGTTACACAAACATCTTCAAAATTTCACCTATGTAATCTTTAAAAACCATATTTAGTAAAATATGCGTAGTATCCATGTTTTGCTTCTATATTGATTGATTTTGTCTTCATTGACTAAAAATGTAGCTGACTTCTGTGGCCTTTAAATCTAGCCCGAGAAAATGTGAATGATTTCATAGGTTCCTCTGTAATACTGCTAATTAGTATTAAGTCGGATTTTCATGAGTTTATTTTTTTCATGTATATGGCTTCTAGCTATATGGGTAAACATAAGCCTTTTGTGAATTCAGGCTGTTGCAAAGAAAATTTAAGGTTTGTTTTTCTTTTGTTGGGACAGTAAACTACCCCTAAGAAAGAGATAATACAGAGTCCACTGGAGCTGATACAAATGGCTTCGTCTCCATCTCTTCTCACATAGGAAGTTAGGTAATACAAGAAATGCCATGTTTCTTGCCCATAAAAGCACAAGGGGCTTCAAACAAGCAGAAGCATTAGCTATCTAGTATTCAATTACTCATACTGTAAGGTGCAGACCATTTCAGGAGGTGAAAGAAGGTGGTTAAAATCAGCTTCCTGCTCCCCCACCCTTCACTAAGTCTGTGCCTGGAATTCCTTACTGACATACCTTCACTGGAGTGTTTCAAAAAATAACACAGACTGCAAGCTAGTTTAGTTAATCATGGTATTGTCAGATAAGATTATTTTACTGTATCTGTTTCAAACTGTGGTGCAAATTAAAATAAGGGAGTTACAGATTTTGTTGTTTTGGCGTTAGAAGATATTTTAGCCTGGCTACATCTGAAGTCACTTTATGCGATCTCTGTCTTTAAACTCTTTCAATGTGTCTTTAACAAAATGAGATCCTCCACTCCAAGTTTGCCTCTGTAAGAGCTGGTTTGTCAGAACTGATGTCTTCTGTGCATTCTGGTTGCTCAACCATGCATGAAAAAAACTTCTCTTAAACTTGTAGACACGCCTTTTGTATCTGTTGTACCAAACCTAAATAGAATTCAGTAGATAATAGAATAATTATGCTGACTTTGGCTACAAGTCCAACTGTAAGTAGTTCCATTTTATAATGAAGGTAGATGTCATTTACTTTTGCCGTTAGACAGCAATGATAAAAAGCATTTTAAAGCCTTTCCCTTTAAACAGTTGTGTTTAAAGATGTTACATTTTAATTTGTATAAAAATTAGCATTTTACAGGCCTGGTCTAAAAGTCCTTCAGAATAAATCTGGAATTAAATGTGCTTTCTGTCATTTAGGTGATGCTCGGCTTAGACCCGAAGCTAAACAAAGACTTTTACACTATGTGAAAGAAGAACCACAGGATGCAAATGGGTACTTCAATTTGGGTATGCTGGCAATGGATGACAAAAAAGATATGGAAGCAGAGGCATGGATGAAGAAAGCCATACGGTTACAGCGAAACTTCCGAAGTGCTTTGTTCAATTTGGCACTGCTTTATTCTCAGACAGGAAAAGAATTAATGGCTTTGCCTGTCCTGGAAGACCTGCTGCAATACTACCCTGATCATACCAAAGGTCTGATTTTGAAAGGAGATATCCTTATGAACCAAAAGAAGGATATCGTTGGAGCAAAAACGTGTTTTGAAAAAATTTTGAAATTGGATCCTAACAATGTACAAGGAAAACATAATCTTTGTGTGGTTTACTTCGAAGAACGAGACTTAATAAAAGCGGAAAAATGTTTGGTTGAAACACTAGCACTGGCACCTCATGAAGAGTATATTCAGCGTCATCTAAACATAGTTAGAAGTAAAATTGCATCACTTGGTGCAACGGAACAGTCATCGCTTCCAGCAGATGGGACTGCATCTGCAGAAGAAAAAAAAAATTCATTTCAGAGCTTGAAAGAAGTAAAAAACGAGCAGAAAGCAACCCAAACAACAGTTGATGACAATGAAGGGCCCTCAGAAAATAAGAAACGAACCGAGAAAACCAATATGGAAAAAGAGGCTCCCAAAAAATCTACAAAAGAAATCAAAGACATTGAGAAAAAGAGAGTTGCTGCTTTGAAAAGACTAGAAGAGATTGAACGTATATTAAATGGTGAATAGTCTTTATCGTGTCACAATCAAATAAGGGGAGAATATTATTTTTAGTTACTGTTTAATATGTGATCCAACTGGAAAGTGGTCTCCGTGCTTTGAAAATAGAAATAATGTTGACTGCATATCACTTAGCAGGCAGAAAAAGCCATTACAATGCTTTATGTGAGAAAACTGCAACTTCTAAATATGATGTGGGGAATGGATGGGAATCGAAGGATAATGGGTTGAGAATAACCTTAAATGCAGAATCCTAATAGTGAGAAAGTAGCACTCTCAAAAAACACTGGTAGTCAGGGATATTCAGTAATGCTATTTTCAAAGAATCAGTGGAAGAACTGGATGGAAAATTAATAGGATAAGCCAGACATTGCTGCTTCCCCCCATATAAATCTGTTTGTATTAACATTATCTACATTTCATTTTGCACATCATCAGTTTAAATTGTTCTAGACCTCTGCTATATATGAAAAAAGAATTCTCCTTTGCAGTATTTTTTTCCAGAAATTAACAAAAAGTCACCAAAATGCCACTGGTTGTAGTATAGGAGGATGCAACAACACACTAACATTTTCAGTTGTGTTCTAAATACGGTCTGACATAATAATGTTTTAGTTGTTCTTTACTTACAATGCTAATGGTTTGTACTGTTTTACCAGATAGAAATCTTACGGTGCTCTCAAAATCTTTAGACTATGCTTTTACTTTTACAGGAAATGTGTGGGTTTTTTTCAAATCATCTGGTTGTTTTTAAAAATTATGTAAAAAAGAGTTGTTTTCTCATTTTTCCCCTGGTTCATTGAATGCTGATAAATGCACTTTTGGTACAGTAACCAGTATGCTATGCAGTAGTCCCTGTTGACTTTCTATCGATGGCTGTGGATTGACTCCTTGGTGTAGTAAATTATTCCTTGTTTATAGCAAACTGGCTTTACTGTTTCTGTCATTGGAACAGTATTTCTAGTCTCATGACTTTTACAACACTAATATAAGCCGTGATTGCTGAAGACAGGGTGATACTGATTAAGCCACTGAATTTAGCAATGGTTAATGCAAGGAAATGTAGACAGGATCTTTTCAAATACTAAGTTCTGTTGTTTTGATACTTTGTCATGGGTGTGTGGTTTTTATTAAATATTTATTTTTACTAAAATATTCCCATTTACACTTTTCCACTAATGCATCATTTTAATTCCTTACATGAAATGAAAATCTTGCGATTTCAGTGTTGCTTTAATCCTTGTGCAATGCATATATTTTTGTTTAAATATACTACCAATTACGTAAACCCAATGTTTTCCTTAATTATGACAAAGAAAAGAAGTGTAAGAGCTGGATTCAGTAACAGTTTAATCAATCATTAAATCTAACTCTTACTCTTCATGTTTTGTCTTATTTCATGATGCAGAAGTATTCCTTATCAACTCTACTGTTTAAACTTAATCCTTTCTGTAACTGCTCAACTTTCTGCCTGGGGCAGTAATCCAGCTGTAAGAGATAATATTTATCTCTGTGGGAGGGGATCTTAAATGGTTGAAGGCCTTGCACGGACCTTTTCTTTATTATGTATCATTTGTAATATTACCACAACAACTGCTTGCACGGTAATAATTCGGGGGGGGGAGGGGGGAAATGGCGGGCAAGTGGATTTTTAAAAACAGTATTTAAAAGCTGCGGACAGGAAAAGGTACGTGGTGTGCAGCCATTCTTCATACAAAAGTGCTGCTTGTAGTGCAGTGTAGTGAGGTGCTTCCAGGAATCTGTTGACCACACATTGAAAACTGCTGTTTTATCTTGCCTGTGAATAACTCCATTACTTGTAGCTAAAATAGCTGGTATGTTGACCTTTATAGAAACACTAACTTGCATATTAAGTCATATTCAGTCTTCCCTCCAAACCTTTGTTTTACAGAATAATTAGTCATTGTTCTGTGTGATGCAAAGGAACATTCATATGAAAATGGAAGGAACTAAGTAGTAAGAAAAGGTACTTTCTGCCTAATGGAGCAGGCCAGGATTCTTCCCTTTTTAATCAAGAGCTCCCAGAATCCTGTTGCCACACTGCTTTCATTCAGTCTACAAACTGAAGAGGGGAAGGAAAGGCACATTCTCGATTTCTGCAGCTGATCTCCGTCACACTGCTGTCATCTTGACCGTCCAAGGATCTGCTCTTCAGGGACTAGCAAGAATTGTTAGACTCATTGAGGCTAAGAGGTGCCATCAGGTTTAACTAACTAAAATCACGAGACTAAGGTAAACTGAAGGATGTTGGAGGTAGGCCTTTCAGTGTGTTAGCAGGTACTATGCCCCCCCTTGTCTGTTTTGACCAATGTCAGTGCACTTAGCTGTCTTTAGCCTGTTAGGATGTCAGTCATTTTAAAATTAAACTCTCATGAAAAAAATGATTCAGTAACTTGAAGTGGCATAACTTCTGAAAAATAATCAAAATAACATTTGCTCATAGGAAAACTATCAGAGAGAATTATTTTTGCTTTGTCTGCTTGCAGATAGAATAACCAGAAGGCATTTTCCCCCTTTCAATTAAACCTATCTTCTCCTCTCCCTACCATCCTTACGCGGAAGAACACCATAAATGCAATCCCTTTTCAGAACTCCCAATTTCACTAATACGCAAGAACTGGGAATTTCCAAGGATGGGGCAGGCAAACTAAAATAATTTGTAGCCCCTTTCTCATACAATGCAATTGCTGTGGTTGCTGAAGAAGCCTGAAGACATGTCTTGTCATCTTTGCATACATACACAAATTGTTCAAACTTGTATGTGCAGCTGCAATAAGCATATTATTATACACATTCATGCGTATAATTTCAGTACAAAATCCTGCATTTGTCAGATTAATTTTTGGATCTTTTGCAGATGAGTATATGCATAAAAGAGTTTGAGGTGAATATATTAAACATAACCATTAATTGGATATGCACGCATATAGTTGAGACAACTGGATGCTTATGGGTGGTGCAGTTGCAGAAGGACAATGTGTGCAACTGTAGGTTAATTTTTGTGTATACTATAGAATGTAGATTTTTTTTTTTGTCTGTTTTGCACATGAAACATCCTAGGACTTCATTTTTTAAGTATTGCAAGTATTCTTTATTTTCTAAGCATTATTCTATGCATTTCAGTTAACATGATTGCTGAGATCTGATTTCTGGTTTTTTTAGTCTTGGTTTTTATCAGCTCTGTCAGGGAAATGGGTATTGTGAAGAATAGGAAATACTTTATGAAAGAGCATGTACAAAGTGTTGGAGATTAGAGTCACAAAGGATTAAGTGGGACAGAAATTATTTTCAGTGGGCAGTGCAGTTTGCACCTTGGTTAGGCAATACTGGAAGAGTTTAAGTCAAGCTAGGAGTAAACATACAGGAAGATTGCTGTGGATGGAGAGTTCCATATAAAGGAAAGCAAGAAAACACGCAGCTCGTGTGCTGCCAGAGCCTTTGACTGAAGGAAATAGAAAGCTTTAGATTTCTGCTCAGTTGTGGAGACTTACTGAACTGCACCTTATTTTGGAACATAACAGTAATTTCCATATATTTAAAATGAAAACTACATGCTGAAAGGTAAGTGCATCTTTGCTTCCACCTGTGAAATAATGCCTGTGTAGCTGTAAAACGTACAGGGACTTCTCATCCAGCTCCTCATTCCCCACTGGCTCTCTGGCGTGGAGCAGACAGGCTCGGCAGATCCTCCCGCTCTGAAGGGGACACAGGTTTGTTCTGTGCCCATGGGATGCAGAAGGTGCACATGTTCTTTATTTTGTAGAATGTATGACAGTGTGGTTACTGAGTTTCCCTTAAATGGGTTTGAATTGCCATCAACAGTATGTTTTATTATTCAGCCTTCATCCATGGCAGCTGGCTGAACCTTAGGCCTGTGGGATAGGCAACGTGGTGTTTAATGGGACTTTAGAGCAAAGCACGGACCTGTGAGAAATTCTGATAGAGGAGTAAGCACTCCTCTTGGCCAGAGCAAAATAAACATTTTGGCACTGTGCACCTAGGTGTCTAGTGCAACATCTCAGCAGCTTTCCCTTCGTCATAGCTGTCAGGTGTTCCAACACTAAGGGGCACAGAGGTGAGCTCTTCAGGCGTAGTAGTTCAGCCATCTGCTGCTTCATTGTCAGATGAGTTTGTTGCAAGAGCAGGCTGCACCTTATAGCAGCAAAGATGCTTACGTACCTGCTTCCAGGGTATGGAGCTTTGGACTGAACATGCAGGCATTTGCTCCTTCCTGAAGTTTCCTTTGGAAAGAGTCAATGAAGATTGAAACAGCTCTGGGAAGTTAGCAGCCCACCCCAGGCTCTTGCAAACTTCACATCCCACAAAAGCACCAGGAAGAGTCCCATTTTGGGTGAATGTGTGGTGCTGGTCTTTTTCTTGCAGAAGCTTTATAATCCATCTCTCCCTGACAAAAGCAAAGTGTCTGGAACTGCAGCAGAACCTGCTACTCCTGTAAAGCCCTGCTTCAGCCACTGCCATGTAACCGAAATTATGCTTCTCTGACTTTCAGCCTAGGAATCCTGCTTTGCTTAGGCAGAGAATGGAAAGGCTGGAAGACACCGCTCCTTCCACCTGTCCTTCACCTCACTTCCTCTCTGTACAAAACTGTAACACTCTTCATCTAGTGTTTCAACTGATCAAGAAGAATCTGTCCTCCAAACCCCCAACATAGCTTACGAAAAGGTAAGACGTTCCTGCCTGGGATCAAAACAACATAGCTTACTACGTTACGTACATTACTATGCTACATATTTTAAAAAAAAATAGTTCTAGATAGATATCCCACTATTTTTATAGCATTCAGTGAGTGGTAGTACAGCTAGTATTCTTTGAAAGCTTAAAAACTGATTTCTGCAGTCTAATATTTAGTGCCTGTTTACAAACCAGTGGTCCTGCGTGCGGGACACACGTCTATTTTGCAAACAGCCAGAAGAAATTTTGTATACGCACATCACTCTCTCTCAAACAAAAAGCAATTATGTGAAAGAAAAATTAAACTCAAAACAAAACCACCCCAAAACCAAACGAAACCAAAACCCCCACAGAACCTTCTGCATAATTTTTCTGGGATGGGAACAACATAACAAGCAGTATAACATTCTTGGGCTAGCAAACAGTACCAGAAAAACACATTTAACCTTCCCCAGCACAGTGTCATACTTTCAAAGGTTGCTAGAAAGAGAATTGGACTTTTAAGTACCACATACTCTGAACTAAGTTCTGTTTAAAATAAAATATTAATATAATGCTAATAGAATCCAGCATGATGTAAACAACTGCTAGCTGCTACATCTTTACCAGTATAAGAAATATGCTATTAAAAAAAAAATTAGTAAGAAGTCCCTGTTCATCTGGTGTCTTCACTGGTGGTTACAGAAGTGTAACTGTCTTTTGGTAAACGTCCATTCAGAGGCACTAACATTCTTTACAGTGAGTTTAGAGGTTACATGTTCGTTTGTGTGAGCTCAGCCTTTTTCAGATGTGGACAGAAACAGAGAAAGAAATTAAATGCTTGGGTTTGTGGGTCTTTGCATGCCAGGCTACACTTTGGCATTGTGGAAAAATGTATATACCCTTGTCAAAATTTTAGTTACTGGTAGGTCGATGTAGCAGACAAATCGGTGTATTTGATAACAGTTCTGGGGGGTCATATGACTTACAAGCTTTATATGACGTTATGAACTCTCTGTTTCTTTCGTACATTGCACTGCTATGAATGTGAAGCCTGTAAGAATCGAGGTAAAAGTGAGCGTTAAAATAAAGTTGTTCATATTTCCTAAGCCTATTTAGCATATATGTTTGTCCCTTATGTGTGATTATCAGGGTACTGTCTTTTTAAATACACATAGCAAGGTATTTTTAATTATATGTGTATTCATCCACGCACAATGAGAGTAGGTGGAGGAGGAAAATACAACAATTACAGGATGTCTTACCAAAAGTAGAAGTCATAAATCTTGATTTTTAAAATACCACCTTGAACATGCACTCACCTTTATTTCATTTGCAATTGTTAACCCAGTCCTATGCTTCTGTTGTACGTGATTGTCATCAGAGCGCAGTGCTGTAGCGCAAACTCCCCAGGACCGAGAGCTCAGACGAGGTGGTGACAACTGGTGTTTGCAGAATGGGGGTTAGTTGTTATTTCTTCTCAGCCTTAAGCTGAATATTTGAGGTTTGTTTGCTTGCTTGTTTGGGCACATCGCTCATTTCATCTACAGGAATATCAGCCATTATGGATGCCCCTCTCAGTCTGCAAGATAGAGTAATTTCTCTGTGAATCCGTGTCTCCTCATTAGCAGACAAAGATAGCACGATGACATTGGGCACACCTGGAAGCTGTAGAAGGTATAAGTGAGGGAAGCAAGTTTATAAGAAATGTTAAGGTAATAACTGCTGTGCTCTGGAGTTATGCAAAAAATATGTCATCTTACTCAGTTGAAAAAACAAAGACAACTATTGATAAAGTTTGAAAAGAGCTTCTGAACACCCTTTCTACTCTCTTGAAAAAGTTTTAAACAGGTCTGGAATGCTGGGTTTTCTTCAGCTCTATACAATAAACGTTGATCACTTTCCCAGTATAAATACCTACAAACGAATAATTAAAGACCATGAAAGGTATGTGAAATCTTAGAACTCATGAAATTCAAATACTGTGCAGAAACAAAACAAGCTGAATGGGTAGTATTGCTTAGATGTATCGATATGTGTGGGTTTACATGAAGCTAAAGTATGAGCTGTATTGATAAGTATTATTTGGATGAGTCATACTAAATTTCTGCCCCTTACTTGGGTGAATACAGTCAAAGTTTTAGTGCAAAAATTTAGGTTTGAATTTGTGTTGCCAGGGATATTCCTTCAGCTGGTTTTACAGATATTGCAAAAGAACTAATTTGCTAGAATATTCATGAAAAGCAAAAATAAGAAGCACAATTAAGTTTGGGGAATAATTTCCTTCTGATAAATATACATTCAAAAGTACATATTTCAACAAAACTATATGCATTGCACAAAAATAAAAGCAACACTGAAATTGTAAAGATTAAGTCATTAAAATGATGCATAAGGATTTTCTGAGGGTTCTCCAATTATTTGCACTGGTTTATCCTGTGACAAAAATAACAGACGGGACCCTCTTTCCATTGACTTCCTTTACCTTTTGATTATATTACTGTCTGTAAGACCTTTCCCCCCAAAGAACAGCTTTTCTTTTTTTTCTTTGTTCTAATTACGAGTACAGAATTGGCAGATGATCCTTCAGCTTACAAACACAAAACATGTTGTGACTGCAGAAAAAGAAAAAACATAAACCAGAAAGCAACTGAGATGCAAGAAGACATCTAGGTGTTTTTGTTTTAAAAATTAATAACAAAATAACAAACACTGTTATCTTAGGCTGTCTAGTGTCTGGGTGTCCTTCTTAGGCCTTTTGGGTGATGAGAAAATAGAGCAAACTTTAACTCATCAATTACTGACCATCTCAACTTCAGAGTTTAAAAACCATTTCATGCAGTTGTTTTTACTAGTATACTGTTCCTTCTTCAGCTCTTCATGAAATGGTATAAAGGGATTGAAGGTAAGACTGAATTTCAGTAGTACAGTCTGTATTTCTGGAATACTTTTGGGTTCTCTCTCCTTCTTCTTTTGTGTTCTTTCATTTATGTGGCAGTGCCACTTTCTCACTCTGCCAGTGTTCCAGGACAGAGGGCTCTAAAGACGGAAAAGAAAGTAGAGGAGCTAACTGAAGGTTTTAAAGTGTTTATAAATGTGTTACTAGAAGCATCTTCAGTGTTCTGCTTTTTAGAATCATTGAATCATAGAACAAATTTGGGTTGGAAGGGACCTTTTAAGGTCATCTAGTCCAACCCCCCTGCTTCTGATTTAAATAAATCACATGCAAGACTGCTAAAGAACTGGAACACAATTATTTCAACATTTGCTAGGAAGAGTGCTCATTTTGCTTTATTTTTGAAAACTATTATTATTGCAAACTATTATTATTTCTGTTTGGAACAGCAGTGCAGAAGAATGCCTACAGGCAGCGATGAGCAAGTTACTGCTTCACGTTATTACCCACTATAGAGCAGTTGCATCAGCTAAATGCAAAGAGTAAAATAAATAGAGTTGCTTAATGTGTAGAGCCTAACACCATAAAACTGAATTTTGCTGTTGTATCTTGTGATCGGGTTTATTTACTACTCGGGATCTGGCAGGGTTTTGAGAAGGTAGTAATGTCTGCTTCCAGGGGCAGCAACTACTCAGACTGTTGTTCATCTGCTGTCCATTATCACTTCAGAAGTGAAGTCTGTTGTCTTTGTACTTGACCTCTTAGTAAGTATCTTGTCAAAAGGAGGAGCAGGGGGGTAGAGTCAACAAGCTAAACTAGAACAAGATTTCAAGCAGATCATGATTATATCAAAACCAGCTGATGCATGGATAAGGATGAAATTAGCTATCATGGTTCCGTATTTCTGTCCTGCATTTAGCTAGTTGCAGATAGCCTTCCTCGTAGCCCCAGTAGCAACTTTGGTACAGTTTAGGCCAACAACATAAACCATAAACAGCAATCCAACCCGTGTTCTCCATGTGACAGGATAAATTGCAATGCTGTGAATAACACTACTGGAAGATGTGGCCTCTGACCTGAGCAGCTTATCATCGTGGAAGTATGTGATGATCTAAACTAGGAAATAAATTAAAATGGCATTTCCATTATATATAGGGGACTAACAATAAAGTATCTAGGGTCTTACAAAGCTTCTTCACTCTACTGAAACATGTTGGTCTTCATTATATTATTTCTTAATATCCTTCCAGGCCTCTAGTTTTCTTCTTAAGAATTTATTGCTTTTCTGTGACTGCATAATTAGAAGAAAAATAATTTGCTTTTAAATGTTATTGTCAAATCCCATACTTAGAAAATTTTCATTTTAATTCAGGGTGATTATGCATGCAGCCTGAAGAGCCTGTATGTAGAATTACACTGAACAATGAAAGTGCTGTGAAGGCCACATTTGGAATATTGCAGGTATGACATGACTGGAAAGGGTTAAGAGGAAAAAAAAACAATCATCCAAGGATTTCGAACGCAAAGATACAGTGTGTCAAGACTTGTTTGCTCCACAGATTACTGTGTGCTTGAGCACACACTAGAGAAATATCACTTCCAACTTGCTTTTCACATCTCTTTTTCTAAGCATTTGCTTTCAGAGACTGAAAGTGGGTTACATAGACTATGGTCTAATTTGGCATGGCCGCTCTTAGAAGGAATTCTGCTGTGTACTCAAGGTGGTCGGGGGCTGTAGCATATGATGTGTGAAGAGAGGCTGAAGAAGTTTATTTTGTTTTGCCTGAGGAAGACAAGACTATAGGGGCTTCTTACTGCAGTCTTCAACTCTCTGTAGGTATTTGCACAGAAGCTGGAGCCAGATTCTCCTCAGTGACGCACAATGAAAGGTAATGGACACAAGTTGCAGCAGGGGAAATTCTGATTAAACGCAAGAAAATAATAATTCTCAGCATTTTCATTTGCAGATGATCATGCTATTCAGAGGTGAGTCACTCCTTTGGCTTAATGCCTGCTTCAGGCTTTTCAGCAGTCCCTGTGAGAACAAGGCTGTACTGGCCAACCACTTCAGCAGAGCTGGAGCGATTCGTATGGGCCAGGTACCATCTGGGCTAGCTCCAGGCATACACAGTAGAATTCAGAAAGGTACAGAGAAGGATAACAGCAACTAAATTGATGCAAAGTCATCACAAAGGTCATGCATTGTTTATGCAAGGGTTTTCCAGGGTTGAAGGGACCCAGGGAGGAATCATGCAATTTACTGTAAAGGTGAACAGGAAGAATCATTTTTCGTTATTCCTCTTAGTACCAGGCTGGTGGACTTAAATAAATGAAGACTTTTTTGGTAAAAAGAATGTCTTCACAGAATACCTAATTAAATTTTATAGTTCATTGCAATATGTTGTGGTTGCTGAGGTATAAAAGATCCCCAAAACTAAACAGCTATGTTGATGAAAGTGAAGATTTATGAAATACCATCAGACACAAGGAAACAGATGCAACCTATTGTTTAGAAAGATCCTCATCCACAAAATCCCAAAACCTAGTAGGGGAAAAAATTGCCTTTTACTTGCCCTATTCCTAAACTTGTCCCTAAACTGTTCTCCTAGGCATTTGGCAGTAGACACAGTCAGAGACTCTGTAGCAAGCTAAATGGACTTTCGGCCTGATTCATGCCATAAGAAATATTATTCTTAACTTCAAAATCATTACAGGAAAAAAAAGTAGAAATGTTTATATAGTGTAACCCCAGTTTTGGATATGTAAATACAGATGAAGATCTTGTATGTAATGTTTTTGGACAAATAAATGTTATGGCATCTTCAACTTTGCAGATACAGACTAGACAACAAATGCTGAGAATATGGTAAGGCCTAGATATTGTGTGCGTGCTGGCCAGCAAATTGTTAGTTAGGTAGGCCGTGAACCGGCAAAATGTGACATTAATTAAAATTAGTTTTGACAGGTAGTGGGGTATGTGAGAGGGTCTGGCTGTAAAAAACTAGCTTTGTAGAACAAAAGGTATGAACTGATTTGTTTTAAATTAAATGAAAAAATAAGCAGGCCTGCTATTCAAGTCTGGTTTTGCAAAGGGCTGGTTTTTACATGGGCGGATGTCCTATGACAAGTAAAAGGATGAATTAAATATAGAGAAAGGAGGAAATAAAATACCATTAGGTTCACTATGTAGACTGAGATGGTATTTTATAGTTGATTTAACAGATGAAGAAAAAACTTGTCACTATATTTGTGAAATTCAGCTCTGGAGAAACTAACAATTAAACACAGGTGACAAGAATTAATGGAGTTATTGGAAGGATAAAAGCTATCCAAAAGGGAAGAAGCAATAGACAGCCCTGCAATATCCAGTAGCACAGTAGTTACTAGGGATGTTCCTAAAAGAACTTGGCACTGAACCTCTTTAATATTGTCATTAATGGCCCTGGTAGAAATAGAATAAAAATGTGGATGGTATCTGTTGACAATGTTTACAGATTTATATTGTCAAGACAGGGTTGAATAAAAATCACTTGTTAGGGCTGGATTAGTAGAAATGAGATTACATTCAATAATAGGTAATATAAGGTGATGCACCCTGGTACTAGTATCAAGCTTCTGTTGAAAGCTAGAAGTTTGCAAAGAGCTAAGGTGGAAATGCAGTTGGCTGTCCTACATAGCAGGAGGATTATAAATTACTGAAGCAGTTTAGCCAGAAAATGAAGTGACTATGTTGAAAAGGTAACTCCAGTAGAAATAGAGATGTTTTTACTACAAGACACTGGTGACGCTGATCTGGAATACTCAGTTTTGATTACCTATGTTCAAGATCAATAAATTCATACTAAAACAAATACACAAAATCTCTGCTGGGTGAATAGGGAAATCGGGGGCCTTAACCTTCTGCAAAGAACTAGAGCTTGTTATCTGAGGCTAAACAAGTTAAAAGGGTATGTGGTTATCAAGATATTCAGAAGGAGGATGAAAACTGGAAGAAAAATTACCATTTAGGCTGAAAGCCAATGTTTGTACAAGAACAAAAAGGGAGAAAACAATTATAAATAAACTCGGGCTGGAAATGAGGCAAAAGGCCCAGGCTACTGGAACAATGTATTTTGTGACTATCTTTCACGAAGAACGGTGAGGGAAAGGGGGGGAAAAGTTATTTTAAGCTAAGGCCATGAACATTTTTGAAAGTGAATGCATTAAATGCTACCTCTAATAATAAAGAACTAAACTTTGTGATCCAAGAGGTTCGTTCTAATTTCATGCCTCTTTAAAGCACTCTGAGCTAAGAAATTATAGGAATTTCCATCCCATCTTTTGTTTATTTTACAGTGTATGTTTAAATTGGAGATACTGTTGTGAAAGTAACAGTGCCTATAGCGAACTGATGCATTTTGTGTATGAAATCTTTCTGCACACAACAATGCAAAATTAGACCGTATTAAAATTGCCTGTTTTCTGTGGTTATAATCTTACTGAAATCTTAATGCAACAGTGAAAATAAGTTGTCTAAACTTGCGCATTTATTTTCTTCCTGAATTATTTTGCCATCTTACTCCTTTGAATCAAGCCACTCCCATTACAGGTTGAATGAAGGAACAGTGTAACTTCTAAAGAGCCAGCTCAATGATGTTAAGACAAATCCCTTCATGTACAAAGTATCGCATAGTCGCCTGCGCTGAGGTACTGGTGCAGTTCACAGGGGAGCACGTGAAGCTACTGAAAGTTTGCAGTAGAATTCAATTTTTATGAAGATGTGAATATTGCCTTTTTGTATCTGTTGGAGATGGTAGCGAAAGCCTTACAAAACATTGGAGTGAATCAGTATTGTGGGTAATGTGAAGTTAGGGAAGAATATGCAGATCTCTCCCTTTCTTTTCTTGTTTCCATGCCCTCTGGCTTGCATGGCCAAGATGACACAGTTTGCTACAACCAGCTCTGTAACAAAATTTATTTATTATACATTTTAATAATAGTAAAAATGAAAAACTGGTTTAGATCAAAAAGAAATGGAAAATACGTTATTTTGTACTGGGTTATATTATTGTTTTTAATATGATTTAGAGTTCAGACTTTATATGTTTGTGAAAAGTAAATCATAGGCAAAGGATTTTCTCCAAGAAATATTTTAACCAATTAAGGTAATAAAGAAATACAGAACAAAAGTAGAACTTACTTTATTCTGTTATTCAGGAAATGTGGAAAAATTGGTTGCTGAAATAATTTGCTAAGTTTAAAGCAAAAGAAAAATTATTTCAGATTCATCTTTTACGTGCTAAAACAACAACAACAAAAAAAAGAGGAATGAAAGCAACTCTAAGATCAAAATGAAGCAATGACAATACCGAAAAACATAGAGAATGTACACTTAAAAAGAAATCTTGGAGCTTCCAGGCTTTCTTTTTAAAAATAATTGAACACATTTTTGGAAAATGTGGTCTGATCCTCACCCAAACCTTTTGCGTGTGTCCCTTTTGTTTCTGAGAGCACGAGGATCTAAGGAATGTACTTGGACTATGTTAAAATGAACATAATTGTGTAATTCAGAAAAGATCCAAATGTAAACCTAATTATAATAATTTATCATTTCCCATCAGTTAACAGGTTCTTCCAGCAGAATTCATATATTTGAAATGCCAGGTGAGGATCTGTCTTGAAATTTTTCACACCGAAGAGACGACAACACATTTTTGTATTTGTACTGAATCAGTGTTATATCATCTTTATTCAAATTTTGGTGGTTACAGTTTGTGTTTTGCAGTAAAGGTTTGTATTGCAATAAGGTCTGACACTGCAGTGCTAAAGATTTTGCTAGCAAACGTGCCTTAGCACCTATAGAAGAAGATAGGTGCCAGCAGCCCTGACCACTTCTACTGCTTCTCTGAAATGGCTGAATATGATAACCATGATCCCAAAACAGGATAAATCATTGCAGGGTTGAGCCTAATTTAAGACATAATTCTTTCTGAGCAGCGAGATTTAATCCAAAACCTCAGAGACTGTCCTAATCCTCATCCCTCACTGCTTTCCCAGTGTTGAAACACCTCTTTTCCAGAGCTTACTTCCCACTGGCCACAGGTAGACACCCTGCGCCTCTACCTGCTGTGCTGGTAGCCCAACCCTCACCTTCTGTTTTCAAAAAAAAATGATACAGGCAGTTTGTCATCCATCCCTATTCAACAAACTCTTAAAAGTAGACACAGCTTTATCTCAGATTTACATTAAAGAAAGACAGTTTATGAGATGGTTAATTCAAAAATCAAAGCAGAACAAAACCTTTTTCTATTTTCTATGTTATAGCTTTTTCTACTTTTTTCCTCCCCCTCCCTGCTTAAAGAGCATGAGATTTATTCTCTCACCTGCCGTCTTTCCAGAAATACTTGACTGCCTTCAAAACTTTTGCTTCCTAGACGGTGCATAGTTTCACCTATTTCTGAACCTTATGTGCTAGACTTGTGAGGTTTTTAAGTGCCTGGCTGCCATGTGAGGGATGCAAGGCTGAAACACAGCTCCGCAGTACCCTGCTCAGCTGTCATCCCATGCTGAGGCTTTCCTCCCATACACAGGACTTACTTCCACAGGACCCTAAGGTTCTGCTTGTCGAGATCTCACAGGAATTAAGTTTCTATCACTACACACATGAGCTATCCCAAGTCATTAAGGCACTGAAGTGCTCCGTTCTCAGCCTTCAGGAGATGGGCACACTTGAGCTTCTGTTCCTATGGAGGCTGACTTCCTTTCTCATTCTTAAAATGCATTGGGAGGATCCAGTCTTGCACATAACATAGATCAAGAAAAAGAAAAAGATATTTAATCTTTTTTTTTTTTTTCTGGTGTTTTCAGTCTTGGTTTGGTGTTTTTTTTGTTTGGTTTTGGGTGTGGAGTTTTTGTTTTTCTTTTTGTCTAACAATCTGTTATTTGTTGTGTATACTTTGTATGCATACGGGTTTGCTTTGTAAGCAGAAGTTTTGGGTCTGAAGTTAGCCTCTTGATTTAAGACTGCCCTCAGACTGCACAGGGGCTACATTTTAAGGCATGCTTCTCATACTCTCCTATTGAGAATATTCTGCTGAGAGCAATAGGGATTTAGTTTAGATCTTCATTAGGATGCAAGCTGTTAGGAGTCAGGGTAATTCTGACACTGGGTACAGTCACATTACATCTGAGAACCTGCATCATCTTTTATGCGGCTTTGTCTCATCTTTATTGAAAATTACGGGGTTTTTTTGTTTTATTTAATTCTCTCCTGTATTCACAGAAAAGAGCTTGTTTGTGTGGATATTTTTTTTCCCTGGCTGAACTAATTTATTTTGTAAAATTAAAAAAAAAATCATTGTTAAACAATCTAACAGGTAGCTATAAGGATTTTGCTTTTTAAATATCCCAGAGTTCTAATCTACAACAGCTAAGTGCTTAATTATTCTGTTTTGAACTCAGACCCCAGATATGTCTCATATCAGGAAAGGATCTTGATTAGATTTATCCCAAGTGTGGGAAAGATGAGACTAGATGTGGTAAAAATGTTTTCCTCATCCTCTCATCACTAGTATTCCAGAGCAGGCTTTTTGCTTCTTTGTTCAGTAATAGTAATCTGACAAAGAAAGCTTTAATATTCTTTTAGGGAAAAATGTCTGTTCAAATAAATGCTTATAAGTGATCTCTTAATGTAGAAGACACACACACTCAAACAATTAATCCAGGAAAAGATTTATCAGATTTATGAAAAAGATGTTACATGTTTCTATAATTATAGAAAAAAGAATAAATAGATGGAATAAGGGCAGCCATAGTCATGGAAAATATTTTATTAAGATCTTAGCAGCAATGTAATTTAAAGTTAATAAAATGTACAATGACAGATGATAGGGCAAATAAGTAACAGGCAAAACCAACTCTCATATATCTGTTGAGTCATCTTTACTCCCAAAATATCATTGGAATTAAATTCAAAATTAAGATGATGAAAGAACCTATGGGGGGATAAGGAGGAGGGGAAATTATACATATATGTACACATATGTATCATATATGTTTATGCAATATTTATATGTGCACACATTATTATATATTAATATATGAATATATAATATTGTCTCATATATTGTATATTATATAACATATGCATATATATGTGTGTGTATATCTATATAAATACATGTTTTCTGGGTGTTTTACCATACATTTTAATGAGTTTCTTAGAAGAGTCTGTGCCTCTGTGTGTTATTTTTTCATAGCACTTTTAAATTATCTTTTTCTCCCTTTTCTGCATTCTTTTCTATTAAGGCAAAAAGCACAGTGGACCAGATTGTGTAGGAGGAGGTTTTTAAAATTTTCAAAAAGATTTCTCATAAGCACATGGATAAGCTAGAGCGTGACTAAAGTAGGAAACTAAATGTGAGGAAAGTTATGGAATTTTTTTACAATGTACTAGCTGCACCCCAATAATTGCTTGTGCCCTTGTTTTCATTCCACAGTAAATGAAAGGAATCCAACGCTGTGCTGAAGTTTGCAGTTTCCAATCAAATAATGTGTTGCAGGTTCATAACCTGCCTTGTTTTCACAATGAGAGAATGACAGCCGTGTAACCTGCCCTAAGTTTTGGTACAGTATTTCTCAACTTATGTTACTCAAATTAGTAATCAAATAAACTTAAAAAAAAAAAAATGTTTCTACTTACACTTTGGTTGCTCTTTTCTTCTTCTTGAATAATTACAAATGGAAATAATAGTATCCAAATAGAAGCACTCCTTTAATGACAGGAATTTTCACATATATTTTCAGGTCACGTGTAAACGGATCACACAGAAAGATAAGCAAAATCAGATGATGAAGCAAACTGTGCGGGATCTGGAGAAAGAGGACTTGAAAGAAGAGGAGGTCCTGGGGTTAATTCTCCTCTTTCATAACTCTCGCATGTAGACTGTTCTGCTGTTAAACCACAGTGTTTGCTTGGATTTTTTAAGCTCTAATGAGTTATACACATGAAAACACATTATTCCCAGAGAAGCTCGTGTGGGTTTATAACAATCTGACTATACAAATACTTGTAAGTTAGAGTCAGCAATTAATTCATTTATCTTTGAAATAAAATCTTGCTCGAAGAGTAAATTTGGCAAAAGATTAAGAAAAAGTTTGTATTTTTGATATATATGAAAGATAAGGTGGTGGAGGGATTATAATTTTGACAAGCCTAATCACAAATTCTATAGATCTGAGCTTCAGCCGGTGGGATCTTTGATGACAGCAATATATAAAAAGGAGAATATTTGTAAAACCTTTAATATTATTATACACAATTTCTGTGAATGTAGAGGAACATCTCATAAATGAATCATACTAATAGACTGGGAATCTGAGGAATACTTTCCAAAGAGTCCTGAAAGATAACTCCTGAAAATAAGTTGATTCATAATTTGTTACAGTTAGCCTGTTAATTATTAATGCTGCTAATACTACGTATTACAGAACAGTATGCAAAAAGTTAAACTCTTCAGAGCATCTTTGTGATCTCCATGTTTATTTGACCTTACTGGAGATTCACCTTTTATTCTGCATTTTTAGAGGTCAGCACTTCTGATTGTATACCAGAGCATCTTTATAGTAGGTCTATAAGATGTCAGGTTAGAATAAACACTAGACTTCTTTTGGATGATCAGAAGCAAACACTGAAGATGTGGCCTTTGGTTTTCTTCCTTATTGCACTTGTATATGACCAAAATAAAAACTCTCAGCTTTTAAGGTCAAATATGTTTAAAAGTTAGTGTGAAATACTGTATTCCATGAAAATTTTTGGTTGAATCTTTTCCAGTAGCCTGATCCTTGATATGCTAGTAAACTAAATGAAGCCCAAATTATCCTTTTATGCTGAGCAAAACTGAATTCCATATACATACTGTGTATGTAACTTGCATTGAAGAATTTAATACTAATACAAAAAATGAAGTTGTATGATAGAACATCTAACGTGTTCTATTTGTGATGAATATCTGCTTTCTCTCTATTGGTGTCATTAACCATGGGTCAAAGGTTAGCTCTATATACACTTATAAGCCTTCAAATAATTTGGCCACATCCATGTTTTATTTTTTTATTTCATTTCCTCGTATTCCATAATTCTTTTAGGTTAAGTTTAGAAAAGGGTATGTATTCTTGTCTACTTATAGACAATATCTCTGATGTAGTATCTTACTGCCTGCTAGTATTGCTTTAAATAATATGACAAACAGTAGTTATGTCATTTGTCCTTTCCTTTTCAGGACAAGAAACACAGTCAAGAAGCTTGCTATGGAAGCACTACTCTTCATTTTTAATGTCAATAACATGGTACTGAAAAAAATATAGGAAATAATTGTGATTGTATAAGCAAGTCTTGTCTTCAGATCAGCTCCCAACTCCTAGTGGAATTTACCCCAGGATTCCAGGTCAGCTGACTAGATATTCCCTTATTTGAATAGAATGAGAACCTATCTTGCCCTATGAAAATTGCCTCATGCTATAGAAAAGACTATAGAAAAAGAATGATGAACTGCTGAATGTTGCTGAAGTTTGGGGTTTTTTTCACAGAAAGCTGGGATGGGGGATGGTTGGTAGATCTGATCTGTGTTGAACCTGTGAAGCAATGTGCTGGTGAGATGTGTCTAAGCAACGAAATCTTCTAGTCTAAGTGTATCAGACAGGTGTCATTTGAGAAGTGATCAAAGCCTGCAGTCCACCTGAATGAGGCTAAATTAGGCAGCTATTGCCAGTGACTCTGAGATTTCGTGCCAACAGTTGTCTAAACTTCTCTTTAAAAATGTCTTTTTCCTCAATCTTCTGTACAAAGAAAGAACATACATCTACATGTGCAGCTGCCACGTTTGTAACCTATCCAGTCATGCCATGAGGTATCGAAGAGTTGGACATGTTCAGGCACAAGTCCTTTCGTGCATCCAAAGGCATGCTGCAGTCTGAGCGTGCATGTGCATTTTGCTGTCTTTATGGACCTGTCTGATTTGTGAGAATGGGTCTACACTGTTAATCAAAGTATATTAAAATGGCAACGGGAGCCTTTCAGAATTATTTCCTTTGCCAACAGTGTTATTTCTTTACTGCAGGTTGGTCCAGGTTTAGACCAATGCTTTTAATTTCTTCACTGACTTTATCAGCTCAGCACATTTTCTTTCTTGCTGGTAGTGATGTAGGTGTATATCACAGAGAACAGGAGCTATGCACGTCCTCTAAAGGCAGATTGTAAAATATTCTGTTTGGAACCCAAGTCACTGACATTCTTACTGGACAACTACCATCATAACACAAGTGGTAGATGACACACTCGGGGAAATCAATGAATAAAAAGAAGTCCTTTCAATTGTAACAAATATTTCCATTGTACAAGACAGAGTTGTATACACACTGTGTAAGAATGACTCCCCTGCTTCAGGAAATTTATGTTTAAAAGGGGAGTTAATTATGTCAAGGGACATGGGAAAATTATTTGTGATATTCCTAAGATTTGCATTTGGAGTGATTTGACAGTAATATGGGTAATAAATATTCTTAAGTAAAGCATTGTTGAAAAAGCTAATTTATACAGCTTTATTGTGTTTTGTTCAAATGAACTTTTGATGATTCAATTAAGTTTTGGGTATGTCAACACATGAGTCTCACTGGGATAGGGCAAATCTGGCAGGATTTTTGGTGGATGTGCAGCAAGTTTAGAATAGATGCATTGTTGGAAGCAGTGTGGCCACCAATCTTGTAATGACCTGGTAACTGACCTTGTGAATAACCTTGTAAATGACCTTTTAAATGTGATCTTCTTAGGAGATTTGCTAATCCTCTTAGCAGTGAAGCAGCCAAGAACATACAGTAAGGAGAGCCAGGGCCAGAATCTTTCAATTTACTGGAAATTACTTTCATAAAGTAGGCAAATTCTGTCAAAGCAGAATCCAGATTCTCAGTCAGGCGGGTTTTTCTATCTTTATGAGAAATACCATGTGAAAATATTATTTACCTTCACTGAAAGATAACATTTAGTCATAAACCTAAATTCTAGAGGTGCTTTAACTGAAGCACAGTTTAAAGGCACACATGCTAGGCTCTCAGTTCTATTCAATAAAACACGATTGCAGTATTTCACATATCTTGGTAACGTCAAGCCCATCCTCTGCTTGCAGATGAAGATACATGTCTTTGTAGCAGGTTAGGTAGTTTGTTTTACATTCTGCTTCTAAAGGCTGTTAGATATGAAGAAACTCAAAAGTGGAAAGTTAGAGTCTCCATATTACGCTGATTTGGGCTGTTGACAAGATTTACTTTGCAATCAATTTTAAGTATGCTATGAAAATATATATGCATTAAAATACAGTGATGCATTTTCCTGAAAATCTAAAAAAACCCCAAACCTCAGTTGTGTAACTGGTAAAAGTTAAGAAATATTTGGAAAAAATTTCTGTTTCAGCAACTAGGGTTAAATGGATCAACAAGTTCCTATTTGTGAATATAGGTAGCAGACTGATGCATCACTTCTTTTTTTGTTCTGTTCTGTACTTACGCTGTTTTGATTTTAGTAGTCACATGAAATCATGGCTTGGTTTCTTCTGAGGTAAGCCCATGATATCCTGCAATACTTTCAAAGTAATGAGTCAGAGAGAAAGATAGTGGCATTTACCAGTATTTAATTATCCCTCTCTTCATTCTCTGAAAATCAGTGTTATTATTTTGTTTATTTACAAGCACTTAAATGTAAGCCTTTATTATGCAAGCCTGATACCTCTTTTATGTGAAAATATAGCAAGGTACTAAAGTACTTCAATTGATCACCACTTAAAAAAAAAATCAAAGAAAGACCAAAAACTTTTTAGTTTTTTACATTTAAAAATATATTTATTATTTGGTCCAAAGTTTTAATTACTATTACAGCCTAACAGAATTACAAGAATGCCCCAGAAAAATAGCTGAATGAAATAAAAAATAGCTAAAATATTAACATTAAGAATGATTTCTTAATTCCCGTTGCAAAAAAACCAAAACAATATTTTCCACAGTAGAGGATTTTGTACCAAAAAAATGAAATAAAGATTACAGTAAAACTAATTCCCATTACAGCCTTGAAAACTGAAAAATATTGGGCAGTTATCTGTGCATAACTAAGTCCCAGAAAGACCTTCCATCTTTGATGAGACCATGGAAAAAGAAGAATAATGAATGTGTTTTTGCTTTCTGATTTCTAATGTACTGTACTGCACAATCTGAGCTTATGCACTTTCAGCACTGAGATCAGCTTTCATTAGCAAGCTATAAGCAGTAGCAAAACAACTGAAAGGCAGAAAGCAGCCATGATGCAGTACCAAAAATCAACCTTTAGTTTAATAGCGCATCTGGAATATATTAACTTTACTGAGTCTTACTTATTAATGATATGGAGTTCAACGAATCACTATTAAGGGTGTACAACTTAAATTTTTATATTAATATTGTTTTAAACGAGACTGAAGTTAGTGTTTAATGCTACAAGCTTTTAAATTGCTACACTTAGGCAAAACCTGCTTTAGGTTATGGAGAATTAAACTTTGTTCTCTGTTTGCTGATCAGATTAATTGTTGTTCTGGCGTGTGAAACAGTACTCTCTGTTGGCAGAGCTCTGTGAATTGAACATTCATAAAATGTCATAGAAATAATAACTTCTTTGTAAGACTTTGGGTTTTTTTTGTATTTGTTCAAATTTATTTGGATTTTTTTTAGACTTTTTCCTTTTTTTTAGAAGTAAAGTAACTATTTCTAAGAGGTGAGTATAGCTTTACTTGCCTTTGTGTTTCATCCCTTAAAGCTGTGTGAGTGAGGAGTGAATGGTCCCTGCCCTGTTCTTAGTATTCCCAATTCTCAAACTATATTCCAGAAGTATTTTTATCAGGCCAGCTGGCACTGCTTTTTTTTTTTTTTTGGCATGGCCTTCCTTTTTTTTTTTTTTTTTGTCTTTTTTTCTTTAGGCTATATATATTTGGACTAATTTTGGGGACAAAATTACCTGGTGCTTACCATCAAACTGCCTGATGACTGATGACAGACACTGAAAGCAGAGTGTATCATACATAGTGCATATAGATGATATTTGTAAGAGAGAACCTGGCTTATACTGCATGTTTACAGGAAACACACATTACGTGACAGGGTTTATTTTGATTCAGTTCCCAACAGATGTGAAATTCCAAGTATTGTAGTTAAGGCTGTCTTCTTGTTTGATAGATATTTATCTTCTGAGTCACTATGGAGAGGTATATCTACCCTCCGAGTAGAAATTCAGAAATGATAGAACATTAGTTTAATTTTTCAAGAGGTTTTGCTATATGAAAAATAACCTTTTATTTGCCTGTTTTCATCCTATTTCAACTTTTGGACAGAGCAACCTTTTCTTTTAACTAACTCTAATTTCATTACATTTTTTGTAATTGGATCCAAATCTTACTTGAGCAAAACCACCACTTTATTTTCAGATGTTGCTTTTCCTAGAGATTCTGCATGTGCTAGTCTTGAATTAGTTCTGCCTCTGTCTTAAATGTTCTGGTCTGATTTTTCTTCCAGAAGTACTTTTCAAAATTATTTAACTTATTTATTATAATGTATTTGGTTGTTGGGTACTGAAGTAATTAAGTATATCAAACACCAAAAGTCATCCAGCTGGATTTCTACTCTTGTTCTCTGTATTCTGTACAGTTTTAAAACTTTTGCATCAAGTCTAAAGCCTATTGATTATTGTTGACTCGAGCTAATATTTTCCACTTAAAATAGACAGTGAATTTGGTAGACTTTTGAGATAAGGTGAACTTCCTGCACAACCCATTAAATCAAACAATGTACTGAATGTTGATGTTAAATGGAATCAGAACATAGTATTTGCATTTATAATAAAGCATTTCCTAATGTTCTGCTAACAGAATCTGCACTGACTGAAATATTGATCAGAAGATTTAACTGAAAAGCAACCTTGAAATTAATACTGGTAGCAGTAACTATGCATTTCATCTGCTTAGTTTTTGTGGAATGTACATGTGTCACGTCTGTCATACTGATCTAAAAAGTGCAGACAGAGTTTAGGCAACTTTCTCAATGCCATCCACTGTATAGCTAGTCTTGCTAGCAAACTAAATTGCCTGGTTTTTCCTGGCATTGTTCTGTCATGCTTTTAACTACGACAAGTATTCTATAACAGGTAATTATTTTTCTTAGGGAAATTAACTACATTCTTTGTGAAATATTAATTAATGAAGAGAGATCAGAAGGCATAATTTTCCCATATCAGATGATAGCGTCCAAAACAAAAAGTTGAAATGGTTGATGGGTTCAGTGTTCCACATTAATCTGGTGTGAATCATACAAACGCAGCTCCCCAGTCAAGTACCAAACAATGTTAAATATTGCTTAAACACTAGTTTGAGACACTAACTTTGAGGTCACGTTCCAAGGATTGTGTCTGTCTACAAGGTGTAAAGAGGAGCAAATCTTTAATTTCCCCCAGTCTCAGCTGGGTGCACAGCCAGGCTCTTTTGATGACTTGCTCTGCTCTAGTGCCACGGCCAACGTGGACATCCTCATTCCAGCTGTTCTCTAACCTGTCATGGCCTTTTTTCTTTTCACAAACAAACTTAAATTTCAGCCCTGCAGGAATTAAAACATCAGGAGCTGCAAACAGAGGGAACAGAAGGCATAGGAAAAAAATGTCTACCTTTCTTGCCAGCATTGTTCTACGTCTCCTGCAAGAAAATATTAGTTGAATCATAGTGAGTTGGTTGGTTAGTACATTCATTTACCACAAATCAGACCAATATTTGCTTCCAAGGAATGCTTCAGTATTTCATATTAAGCAATTGTTGGAGCTGGGATTAGAAATCACATTTGACTCATACCTCTTAATGAGGAATCCATTAATACAGTGCATTAATACCAAGTTGTGTTAACACTGAAAGGGTAAATTAGTTTCAAAGAATGTACAAGGAAAAAGATATTACAAGTACTACCTGATTTCTCCAAACTTTATATTCTAAGGGACTCAGAACTTTAACTGATTCTTAAAAGGGTCACTGGGGAGTGTGTATTTTAGCGAACAATTAATTAGGCCTGCAATAAACACAAAACCAGGAATCTGTAAATAGTTCTAACAAGAGCTACTTCTTGTAGGCTCAATTTAAGAAGGTATGTAGGAACCCTCATTAACTAAGCATGTAAACAGTTATATTAACCTCAGGATGTTTACAAATATGCTCAATACAGGGAACATACTGAGCTTGGGACATCCAAGAAATACGATACAAAATTGCAGGCAAGCTGATAATTATAATGTCAAGTTCTTGTTTCTAAGATTCCAATTTGCTTTCTATGTTTTTACTGACATTTTAAAGTGAAACTCTCCGAAATTCCAAAAAATTTACTGGAACTGTAGAAGGAAGTTTCAGATTACTTTTGCTTCAGTATGATAACTTGAATTAAATTATTTTTTGTTTGTCAAAAGGTTTTTGACTGTCTCAAATAATGTCTAGTACTCTGCAAACATAAACTGTAGTTTGCCCACCAAAAGAACATCAATTCCAACTGCATCACTACTTCAGTGCTATCTTTTATTTTCTCTGAACCCAGTTGGTCATCCCTATGAATTTAATGTTTAAAATCACCAAAAAACCAGACGTCCAGATATATTTTCACATATTTGATTATGCCTTTTTGCATATCTTAGGTATATCTATTTTAGGATAAGTATGGTATTTAAAAAAAAAGATCAAATATCTGGATGTAACTCTCTATTCAGCATGACTTCTCAAATGAACAGGAGTTTTCAGGACCATGTTTGAAATCATTAAGGCTATATGGGTTACACAGAGTTACAGAAAAATATAAGACTTCTGAGACAGTAACTAGTGTAGTCCTTTTTCCAAAGGCAGAACCAATAATATATAAATTGTTGACAGCAGTTTTTACTATCTGTGCACAGTATTTGGCTTATACAACCTTCCTTGGTTATCCATTGTGGTGTTTAATTGCCTTTGCAGACAGGTCAATCATGATGCAGAGAAGGTAGAGTTACTGAATGCCTTCTTTGCTTCAGTCTTCACTGCTAAGGCTGGCCCTCAGGCATCTCAGCACCCAGAGGTGAGACAGAAAATCTGGAGAAAGGAGGACTTCCCCTTAGTTGAGAAGGATTGGCTCAGAGATCACTGATCCTTGCAAATCCATGGGCCCCAATGGGATGCACCCACGAGTGCTGATGGAGCTGGAGGATATTCTTGCCAAGCCACTCTCTATCATCTTTGAAAGGTCATGGAGGACAGGAGAGGTGCCCGAGGACTGAAGAAAAGCAAATGTCACTCCAATCTTCAAAAAGGGCAAGAAGGAGGACCCAGGAAACTATAGGCCAGTCACCCTCACCTCCATCCCTGGAAAGGTGATAGAACAGTTCATCCTGGAGGTCATCTCCAGGCATGTAGAGGAAAAAAGGCTGTCAGAAATAGTCAACATGGATTTACGAAGGGAAGATCATGCTTGACCAACCTGATAGCCTTCTATGATGGCGTGACTGTCTGGGTAGATGAAGGGAGAGCAGTGGATGTTGATTATCTTACCTTCAGTAAGGTGTTCGACACTGTCTCCCATAATATCCTCACAGGCAAGCTAAGGAAGTGTGGGTTAGATGAGAGGATAGTGAGGTGCATTGAGAACTGGCTGAACAACAGAGCTCAGAGGGGTATGCTCAACGGGGCAGAGTCTTGCTGGAGGCCCATAACTAGTGGTGTTCCCCAGGGGTCTGTGCTGGGTCCAGTCCTGTTCCATATATTCATCAGTGACCTGGATGAAGGGAAAGAGTGTACCCTCAGCAAGCTTGCTGATGATACAAGACTGGGAGGAGTGGCTGATACACCAGAGAGCTGTGTGGCCATTCATCGAGACCTGGACAGGCTGGAGAGCTGGGTAAAGGGGAACCTCATGAAATTCCTCAAGAGCAAGTGTAGGGTCCTGTACCTGGGGAGGAACAACCCTATGCACCAGTACATGTTGGGGGTTGACCTGCTGGAAAACTGCTCTGTTGAGAAGGACTTTGGAGTGCTGGTGGACAGCAGGCTGACCCTTGAGCCAGCACAGTGCCCTTGTGGCCAAGAAGGCCAACGGTATCCTGGGGTGCATCAAAAGGAGAGTGGCCAGCAGGTCAAGGGAGGTTATCCTCCCTCTCTACTCCACCCTAGTGAGGCTACATCTGGAGTACTGTGTCCAGTTCTGGGCCCCCCAGTTTAAGAAAGACAGGGAACTGCTTGAGCAAGTCCAGTGGAGAGCTATGAAGATGATCAGGGGACTGGAGCACCTCCCTTATGAGAAAAGGCTGGGAGACCTGGCTTTGTTCATCCTGGAGAAGGCTGAGGGGGGATCTTATCAATACTTACAAGTATTTAAAGGGTAGGTGTCAAGAGGATGGTACTGGACTCTTTTCAGTGGTGCCCAAAAATAGGACAAGATACAATGTTCACAGGATGGAACACAGGAAGTTCCACCTGAATATGAGGAAAAAATTCTTTCCTGTGCGGGTGACAGATCAGTGGAACAGGCTGCTAAGAGATGTTGTGGAGTCTCCTTCTCTGGAGACATTCAAAACCTGTCTGGACACAGTCCTGTGCCCCCTGCTCTACGTGTCCCTGCTCAAGCAGGAGGGTTGGACAAGATGATCTCCAGAGGTGCCTTCCAACCCCTACCATTCTGTGATTCTGTTATTCTGTGATAGGAAAAGCTGCCTGTCACTCTTGCAGCAGTTGAGCTTATTGCTCCACTTTAGGGTAGTTTGGAGTGGACACAGAGAGCAGTTGAGTTTCCCCCAGTTCCTTGGTCTCTGAAGGAAAGGAAGAAGATGCCTCCAGGTGTGAAGTGGATGGCTATTATGGGTGCACCTGCAGGAGGCTGGAGGTGAGGACCTGAGCCCCAGGCTTCCTGGCTGTGCCCAGGCAGCTGAGCACTGAGCCCGGTGTGGTTTAAAATGACAGCCAGTGCTGTCTGTGCAGGTGCATCTTGGCTCCTCTGGGGATATAGCCACAACTACAGCACAAGTCACCTATGCCAGCGGCTGCCACCATGGCTGCATAATGATACCTCATATTTATAATTTCCTTTACCAAGAAAATGTGGGGACTTCAGTACTCCCAGTATGTTGAGTCTAAGTTCTTAGAGGACACTGTATTGTGCTTGCTTGTAACAGCCTTACAGAGAGGAGTAGATTGACAACAGAGCTGAGACTCTTTTGTGTTACATTTTAATTATGCTGTAATTTGTGATTTCTTTTTTAGTGAATGAAAGAAAAATTTTGCTTCTCCAAGTTCTGAATTAAAAATGGGTTTCAAATTTCTGGTCTTAAAAATTCTACTTTACTAAATACATCTACAAAATTCTTATTTTGGGGTGCTGGGATTCTATGTATTTCACCTTCTTTCTACCTGGTGCTCCAACTTGTAAATGTTGACGACTGGATGTGTTGGGAAAAGAAGTAATCAAATGAAATAGGGATTTCACAAGAATTGTATCTGAAGGTCTTGTTCAAACAATCCTATACTAGAAATTAATAATACTTTTTAAAAGCTGTGACATACATTTTTCTGAAAAGTATATTTAATCTAATTTAAAATGTTAGAACTGTGTGTTGCCTGGACTCCATTCTCTTGCACACATAAATATATATGACGTTTATGAGTAGAGCTAGACTAAGACATAATCACTTTAGTTAGCAAAATGACACAAAAGGAATCATAGATACCAACACAGATGAGGGGAAGAGAAAGACTTTAAATCATCTTTTCACATTCAAGTGCTGGCTTACTGTATATTATGAGAACAAAATAAAAGAAGATGGGATGAAAATATGGAGGAAGTAGTGTGAGGGTAATTCTTTTCAGTATTTTGACTAATTATTACCAAAACCAAATAATTTAAAAATAATTCAAAAAACCAAACCCACTTTGCTTATTATTGGTTAATTTTGTAAGAAAGGACTTTAATTATTATCCTTGACATTGCTGAATTCTCTTTTGCACTTATTGGTCTTTATTAAGTTTTGTGGCAAAACATGACATTTCCTTTATAATAATAAATGTTTCAGAGTGAAGAAACATTATGGTTCTTTTTTGTTTGCTTGTTTGTTTACAGGAGAAGAAAATTTAATTAAGATTTTCTCAAAAATAAGCACTTAAAGATTATTGAACGCCAAAGGCAATATGATTATAGGAAACAAAGAATTTTTAAGCTGAATGATTCCTCTTTGTTTTTTCATTTAGGTGTTACTGTGGGAGATTATACAGAAGAATAGATGGATGAAGTCACCTAGCCAATGATGAGTCAAAGGTAGATTGCAAAGCCCTGTTTCCGTGCCAATGAATGTTTTATCTTTTCTCTTTAAAAATATTCCATTTTTAATGACCATTACCTAAGCATTACAATTTGAGCCTCTTCTTACAAAACCTTAATTAAATTTAATTAATATTGAATTAAATAGTGAACAATTTACTATTTTTTATTAACCTGTAGTTAGTTGTTATACTGGTTTATAATTTGGTTATTGGGTATTTGGTTATTGTTCTGGCTGTAAATGAAACTAAAGCTCTGTTTCACTCAGAAAAAAAAATTTATGATGATACTGGTAGTAAGTAGTAGTGCTATTATTTCAAACATACGGATATTTTTCATTCAGAAAGCTGTCTAGAAGCTGTGTTAGAATAGTCCCATGACTGTCAGTGTGAGATGACAGATATTTTTAGAGAATGGAGAATAAAGTCATTGCAGAAATTGAAGAATGTCTAATGGTTTCTCCTTTAAAAAACAAATTTCTTCATATGGGACAACATGTGGAACGTAGTCAGAGTATATGAGAACTTAAATGAAAGTATAGCTTTCATGTGGAAATTAATCCAAATCATTTAGATGTTATGACTTATATTTTGAAAATACATACAGACATGCCACAGCTACATTGCTTATGCACAAAGCAGGTTACATAGACAAGTGTATGTATGTGAATATATTTGTTAAGTGTAATAGCATGGCAACAGGCAAATGAAAAATGCCTAAATGAAATACAGGTTTCATTATTTGCAGAACTTAATTAAAATCATGGCAAGATTTTTTTCTTTGATGTTCTATACCTTGTTGTTTTCAAAAATGGATACTTTTGATAAACTTCCTAGAATTGTGTGTAGCATCTTTAAAAACGCAGCTAGTTTAGTCAGTACTTTGTTCTAAAAGTTAACATTGCCTTTGTTGTTTAAACACAAAGCATGACCCTATTGTCACTTCCAATTTCAATTTTAGCTGGTCTGAGAATTAAATGTTTTGAATTTAGGATTTTCATGTTTGACTCCTTTGAAGATTATCATCTTTACCTTATATTTTATCCACCTATATACACCTCTGTTCATTATCATTATTAGGGTGCAAAGGAATGCTCTTAAAATTTAGGAAATATCAGAAATAAACTTGCCTCTGCAATATTATGCCAGCCTCCTTGTGTACTTCTCAGTTTTTAGACATCTTTTTAACCCTTAATCCAAAGATGTGCTAACAATTAACTTTATAGATATTTCTTTACACTTTCCATAATCATTCACTCAGGCATAAAAAGATGGAGCTGAAACAGAAGGTGTAATAGAAGGTGTAATTGACTGAGTTAGAATTTATCTGGGATGTTCAAGTTAACTCACACACTTATTTCATACTTTAACCATGTAATTTAACTATTCCTCTAGAACATGGTTCCCTTTCTAAAGACCTTGAGGGTAAACAAGGGCTAATTCAAGAAAGAAAGCCTATATAATTCTCTTGGGCATATATAATTCTTTTGAGTAAAAGATTTTCTCCTAGTGAAGTGTAATCCAGTTATATATAAATACATATGTGTGCATATTTGTGTGCGTATGTGTTGGTGTACTGCAAAAATAGATACAGAAACATTTTTAAGAACAAAATGGGAAGTAGTTTGTATGAATCATGGCACACTAAGACCTAACTTAAACATTGTCAGTGGTTTTATTGGAAGCTGTAAGAGATGGCCAACAGATCATGGCTGGCCAATCGAAAGGAAAAACACAGCTTTATTTTTGACTGTCCTGGTTTTGGGTGGGATAGTGTTAATTTTCTTCCTAGTAGCTGATATAGTGCTGTGTTTTGGATTTAGTATAAGAATAATGTTGATAACACACCAATGTTTTAGTTGTTGCTAAGTGCTTATGCTAAATCAAGGACTTTTCAGCTTCTCATGCTTTACCGCCTGAGAAGCCTGGAGATGCACAAGAAGCTGGGAGGGGACACAGCCAGGACAGCTGGCCCCAGCTGGCCAAAAGGATATTCCATACCATCCGACATCATGCTCAGTATGTAAAGCTGGTGGAAGAAGTGGGGGATGTTCAGAGTGACGGCGTTTGCCTTCCCAAGTAACTGTTATATGTGATGGAGCCCTGCTTTCCTGGAGATGGGTGAACACCTGCCTGATGATGGTAAGTAGTGAATTAATTCCTTGTTTTGCAAAGCAAAACACATGGCTTTTGCTTTACTTATTAAACTGACTTTATCCCAACCCATGAGTGTTCTCACTTTTACACTTCCAAATCTTTCCCCCACCCCACAGGGGGGAGTGAGTGGGTGGCTGTGCCGTGCTTAGCTGCTGGCTGGGGTTAAACCACAACGTTGATGTCATATATCTTGAAACACTTAATGAGTTCACAAAGTTTCAGTTAACTCAGGCAGAGGAGACTAATGTGTTTGAATATGGTAGATTTGGCAAACACAAGGAGTAATGACCAAGGCTTACAGAAGAAAAAGTTATGACTTGGATCTGACCAAGTACAGATAATTACAAAGCAGAACCCTCTATTTGTGATTTAGGAGGGCATACACTAGCTGAAATCTGCAGTGACTGTTTAGGCATCTAGGTGCTGGATTGTGCCCAAATCTGTTGGGTTTACACAGCAAGATTTTAGTAGCTGGGGGTGCTGCAAGTGTGGCTGCTGTGAGAAGACTCCAGGAGCTGCCCCCATGTCAGATGGAGCCAATGCCAGCTGGCTACAAGGTGGCCCAACCCTGTCCAAGGCTGAGCCCACCAGTAATGGTGGTAGTGCCTCTGCAATAACGTATTTAAGAAAAGGTAAAAAATGCTACAAAACAGCAGCTGGGAGAGAAGAGTGAAATATGTGAGAGAAACAACTCTGCGGACACCCAGGTCAGTGAAGAAGGAGGTGGAGGAGATGCTCCAGGTACTGGAGCAGAGATTCCCCTGCAGCCCATGGTGAAGACCATGGTGAGGCAGGCTGTCCCCTTGCAGCCCATGGAGGTCCACAGTGGAACAGATATCAACCCACCACACCTTTACATACACAGTCTCTCTCAGAGAGGCTTTCTTTCTCCTCGTTTTGTTATTCTTGACAGCCGACACTGTAGACAAGTTTAGAGAGGGGTGGATTACTGGAAGATTTGGAATTAATGCCTAAAATGAAAAAAAAAAAATTAGGAGTTTTCAAACCATGGAAAGCATAATGACTGAATGAATACAGGAGAAACAGCAGCTTGACCTATTGATATATCAAAAAAATAAAACAAAAGAAGCTAGAGGATGCACATTCCTCCTAAAGGAGCATGTGAAATATGTACATTGGTGAATAACAAATTTAAAGTGATACATTGTAATGCAAAGGAAAAGAGCTGCTGTTACAGGACTGGCCATGCACCAAGGTTTGTGCTATTGTCAGGAGGATATCCTCACTGAGGGGTCAGCAGTCCAGAACAATTAAGTAGTTTAAAAATGTCTCCCAGAAAACAGAGAAACCCTTAATGGAGAACAAAAGGGAGCTGGAAGAAATGAACACAGGATGTGTATACGTAGATCACAGCACAGCTGAGATCACTACCAAGGTGTCTGCCCTAACTGACAAGGAGAGTGTCTAAGGGAATGACAGATTACACTTGGAAATTTTTATTCATTTTTGTTGCTGAACCCAGCCTTTTGTGAATGCTGTTGAGCAGTGTTTCCCTATGGATGTGCAATGCAGATAAAGACTCTGAGAAAATGAAAACTTACAAAAGTTCAAATTCTCAGTCAGACTGAAGTTAAAACTTTAATTCTCTGCAGGTACTTCCAGGAAGGGATATAGTTCTATTGTAAAGATGTAAAATCAAATTTAGAGATTTATGTATCTGAGCACTAATGAAAACTGAAAGTAAACTTCATCCCAAGATATTTATTATTGTACTTTGACACTTGCACTGAAAATGGCTGTATCTATGTTGGACAACCTGGCCTGTGAGAAAATGGTCAAGAACAGGCCTAATTCATCTGGTTTACTTTTTGCTTGTTAAGATATGTCTGTTTGATTTGATCATATTACCCCTATACTTCTTCAGTACTTCCAAATACATCAAGAAATATATAATCAGTCTGAAGAGACAACTTGATGCATATAAGAAAGTTTCACTTTCTTCACCAGTGCTGAGTAGAGAGGAAGGATCACCTCCCTCGACTGGCTGGCAATACTTTGCCTAATGCAGCGCAGGAGGCTTTTGGCATCCTTTCCTGCAAAGGTACATTGCTGGGTCATGTACAATTTCTTGTCCATCAGGACCCCCTCAGTCTTCTCTGCAAAGTTACTTTCTAGCTAGTTGACCCCCAGTTTATACTGGTGTCTGGGATTATTCCTCCCCAGGTGTAGGATTTAGCACTTGCTTTTGTTGATCTTCATGAGGTTCCTGTTGCCCAGGTCCCTCTGGATGGCAGCACAATATTTTGGTGCATCAGCTGCTGCTTTCGGATTTGTATCATCAGCAAACTTGCTGAGGGTATGCTCTGCCCCATTGTTGAGGTCATTAATGAAGATGTTAAAGAGAATTTGTTCCAGTATTGGCCACTGGGGCGAACCATTAGTGACTTGCCTCCAACTGTACTTCATGCTGCTGATCCCAAAACTTCGAGCCCAGCAGTTCAGCTAGTTTTCAGTCCACCTCACTGTACATTTGCCTAGCCCATACTTTATCAGCTTGTCATTAATGATGGTATAGGACAGTGTGGAAAGTCTTACTGAAGTAATGATAAACAACATCCACTGCTCTCTCCACATCTACCAAGTCAGTCATCTCACTGTAGAAGGCTACCAGGTAGGTGAGGCATGATTTCTACTTCATAAATCTGTACTGAATACTCCTTATCCTCTCCTTGTCCTTCATGTGCCTGGAAATGGTTTCCAGGATGATTTACGTTGTTCGTGCTCTTAGGCAGGGATCGAGGTGAAGCTGACCAGCCTACAGTTCCCTTCTTGCCCTTCCTGAAGTAACATTTGCGTTCTTTCAGTCTTCAGAAACCTCTCCCAGTTGCCATGACTTTTCAAAGATAATTGAGAGCAACATCTGTCTGCTCCCACAGGACTCGTGTGTATCCCATCAGGCCCCATTGACTTAAGTATGTGCAGTCTGTTCAAGTGCTCCCTAAACTGTTGTTCCTCCGCTAAGGATAAGTCGCCTTTGCTTCCAATTATCTCACTTGTGTCAGGAAGCTGGGATTACTGAAGCCTGGTCTAAGCAGTAAAGACTGAGCTGAAAAAGACATTGCATATCTCAGCCTTTTCTATGTCCTTTGTCACTGGGTATCCCACCCCTTTCAGCAGTGGGCCTGTGTTTTCCGTTGTCTTACTTTTGCTGCTTATCCATCTGTAAAAGCCTTTCATGTCCCTTATCAGATTCAGCTCCTGGTAGGCATTTCCTAACACCATGCACCATTGGACACTCTCTTCATATTCCTCTGTGTGACCTGACCTTGCTTCCACTTCTTGTATGTTTCCTTTTTAAGTTTGGATTTTTTTCAGGAGCTCCTTGCTTATCTGTGAAGGCCTCCTGCCACCCTTGTTTGATTTCTTACTCATCAGGATGGACCATTCTGGAGCTTGTAGGAGGTGATCCTTGAACATCACCTAGCTTTTCTGGAACCCTCTTCTCTGCAAGACCATATCCCATAGGAGTCTTCCAAGCAGATCCCTGTACAGGTCAGAAGAATGCAAAAGTTCTCTGGATTGGTTCAATTGGCAGCCTCCAGATAAAAATCCTTAAATTATTTGAGAAAAACTGGCCTTCCCTGCACCCCAGTTAATACCATACAGCACTAAGCAATTATTTGTTGGTAGTGGAGAGAGGTTGCAAGCTTGTACTGTCTTTCTACGTACCATGTTCCTGTTTCTATCCCACCCCCTCCCCAGTACTATATTCCTCCCTAAAAACAGCAATGTTGAGGCAACTTTGTGCTTTATATATACACCAAACTGTGAGAAAATAAAGCAAATATGTATAAACAGGTTTGTGTTCACCAGACAAATTCTTTTTTTACATTGAGTTATTTTCCTTCTATCGGATAAACAGCAGATAATGTATATCAGTTCTGAATTCTTTTCACCCATGGTATATTCAAAGGGGTCTATTTGTTGAGAGATGTGGACATGATTTAGACAGTTTACAGTGAAATATAGATGTAGGTATGTATCAGTCCTTATAACCCAGTGACATAAGCTGGTGGGAAAAAAAGCCTGAATCAGCCTAATAAAATGCATACTGAAAAAGAAGGCAGTAAGACACAATCCATATTTAGCATGGTTGCTATGGAATAGCACAGATTAACATGCTATCAACCACTGACATGTTATTCAAGAAGAACTGGGAATTTGAAAAAACAGAAACGGACAGATAAGTCTTCAAAAAAACCCATATAAGCGTTGTATTTCAGAAAAACAGTGCAGGTGATATATATGGTAGCAGTCAATGATTGCCAGACACTGTGAAACATTAAGGGATTTGTTATACATCCACCCTAGTTGGACACATAACAGAAAAGAATCATTGACGTGTTTTATATGTTCAGCCAATGAGGACAAGGAACATTTATTCTGCACATTTTCCTGGGAAGAAACATCAATTTAAGACATGCAAGCCCCAGGGCATGGTACTGTAGAACAAATGACCTTACTGCCTCTGACCAATACTCATAACCAAAGTAGTTTTTCAAGTCCAGAGGGCAGAATAAGGTATCTCAGAGTGTAACTGAACAATTTTAGAAGTGTTTAAAACAACGTATTCCATAAGTGCTCACTGTTGTTGGTGCTATGCTAGCCTGGCAAGCAAAGATATACCATTGGAATCTATCTTTAAAGCAGCTTAGCTTTGCCAGTGTCTAGCAAAAGGTTGCAGACACTGGTGTTTTGTTAAACAGTTGCAAAAGTCAGACAGTAAATGAAGCAGAATTTTGTCAAATTTAACTAAATCAGACAGCTCCTCCTTCCCATGTGGTAGATGTTTGAGCTTTGTTGCAGGTGTTTTACAGTGGGCCAGCGCTGCCATTCAAACAATCACTGGTACAAGCGCTGTGAGACCTCAGCAATGTTTTTTTTTTGTGGATAAATATACGCTTCCATATTCTGTGTGTTAAAATTGAATTTCTGCTATGAAAAATTAATGGTGTATGTTGAATTATTCATTAGGAAAAAGAATTGCCTGTCAATTGTTTCTTTTTAACTAGGTGATCCATAATGTAAAGAAAATGTCATCAGAATATAGTGACTGCACAATCTGAGCATATATGGTTTACTCTCTTGGTCATACGTTGCTTTTAGGTCATATATTGCCTATTACTTCTAAATTCAAATAAGCTGTATTTTGCATGGTTACCTGGGGGGAAGAGGCCAGTTTTTATACTGTTAGATCTTTATATGATATTATTTTCTTTTTTGGCTTAATTTATATGCGAACATCATACATAAACCAGAAATATTCAAACTCCTTGGACACATCATTAGGGCTTACACATTAGAAGTGTCATGTGCCCCCCGAAAACTGCTTACACGGCCACCTGAATTTGTCTTTCATTAATCTGTAGAAAAAACATTATAATAAAAAAACCCTCTAGTTATGTAATTTTGCAAAGGAGAGCAAAGAGGGATGCGTTTATAAATGTTCACTGCAAACTCGTCTTGGTATGATGCTGCTTCCCTTATCTCCTCACTTACACAGAAGCAGGAAAAGACTTCTGGTGCATTCACATCAGGAAACAATCGATAACAGAAGTGTTCATTAACAGGTTTATTTTAGGTCAGAAAAGTCAGCCATAACAGTAATATATGCATGTAGATGACACTCCAGAAAGTATTTCTAACTACATAATATTTTTCTTTCTGTGCCCTCGAGGATCATCTGTCAGAGTGACTATTCACTCTGGCTTACATTTTAGGAAGAACTAACTATTTTCATTTCCTGTAATAATACTTTCTGTCCAAATGAACTCTTCTCCTGCTGTGTTATACATCATATGGATAAACTGTAGACTGGGAATCTGAAATGTCAAAGTGACTGAGTAGCTGCTCTGGAATAGTGGATGCTAAAATTTAGTTAGCAAAAATTGTGGCAAAAATTTTTAAGCATTAAATAGAAAAACTATTCCAAAGATAAAGGATATATTAATTCTGATAGTGGAATACTGTTTCATTGCTTCTGTCTTAAATTTATGTTTTCAGTATTCACTTTGAATTTGTTTGTTTTTCTTTGAAATATTTGTAAATTTTGTTGAATAAACACTTGTTTGACAGGGTATGTAAGTGTAAATGTTTTATTGACAACACAGTTATCAGTCAGTCTAGATTGACTAGATATACCTAGGCAACATCTTGTCAAACTTGACATCTCACCATGGTTTCAAAAGACTTTAATAGTGTGAGGTTTAGAAAACATTGGCAGTGATGAGATTTTCAATACTAATTCTAGCTTATGAAAGGAGTTCACTGCCTCCCATCCCCCCTGAGTTGTTTTGGAATTGCACTAATAAATCTGAAAATTATAACCATTCATTTCTGGCAGGAAAACAAATCAGTGCTAAATAAGTGCTACTAGTTTGTTGGTTTTTTTTTTTTGGCTTGATACTTTGCAGACTAGCTAGTCCTTCAGCTAGAAATTCTAGTACTTTTTTCAATAAATCAGGGGAACCCTGTGGCAGAAAGGGTAGATTATTTTATTTGCAAGATTCCTGGCACAGTGAAAAAAGGAAAAGTCAATGCACTATAAACATTACATATCTATATATATATATTAAAAATGTATAAAATTTTGTATATGTATATATTATGTATATGCATGTATTTATAGTGTTCCTACACACACAAATATATGTAAGCAACACACATAATGGATTTACTGTATATTGACTATATGAAAATATATGTATGTATACATATATGCATACATACATATATAAATAAATATTTTTAAACGTACTCTTTTGAAATAAACAAATGCAAAAGAATTTCTGCTTTTGGCTAAAAATGAAGATGCTATTTGAAAACAATTAGGTGTGTGCAGAGCCACATAAACTTAGTAAGTTGTAGGTCACTTAGGAGGTGTGGAGGGTAAGGGAAACGAAAGCAACAGGGTGCTTCCCCAGTTCCAATAGAAACTCCAGGTTATGGACTTCCTTCCTCTCCCTATCTTTAGGCCATTTATTTCTGCTCCTGCGGCGCAGATAAATTCCTCTTCCCCCTCCTAAGCCTCTAATCTGCTTTGTACTTAACTGAGGAAAAACCGTTGTCCAAGAAGTGAGGTAAATCAGGAGGTAACCAATGTGCTTACTCATAACCGGCTGCCTTTTCATATGTTTTAGGGAGATCTACTGTCTCCAGAAATCCCAGGGTTTCATATCACCATAGATTTCTGACCGTATAAGCAAGAATGAAGACTAATGAAAACACAGCTATTGCCCGTGTTTCAGGCTCCTGGAAAAGTCCACTGATATTTACTGTAATATCTCTTGTATTCTGCAGTTCAATCCTTTGTGTTTCAGCATATCTCTCTGCATGTAAATGGTAGGAGCTGGGTGCCTTATGCAGCCTGTGGCAGTGTGTTTGGTTCTATACTGTCAGCGCTTTACCTGACAGCACACTCTGCTCAGTTTTTCTGTAAATCTTTTATCTCCTGTTTGTACTCTGTGTTGTTATCTTTGGAAGAGAGTAACTGAGGCATGTCTGACTGTGGCCAATATACTGAATGCTGCTTAAGTCTAGAGAATGCACATAGCAGAAAGGGAAGAGAACATATTTAGAAGGATACCAGTATAGCTAATGAACCTGACTGAACAGTAGAGAAAACAGACTCACAAACTGTTTTAACTGCCAGGGTTTACAAACACAGTAAGTCAGCTGTAGACATTTAACTACATGGGCATTTAAACCTTGCCTAAAAAATAAGAGAGTCAAAGACTTCATTTGCAACAACAGCTATTTGTGACTCAGAGCTGCTTTAGTTCATAACAAATGATTATAAAAATTCTGTATTCAAAATTCAAGGCTAGGTTGGATGGGGCTTTGAGCAACCTGGTCTAGAGGAAGGTGTCTCTGACCATATCAGGGGGGTTGGAACTAGATGATCTTTAAGGTCCCTTCCAACCCAAACCGTTCCATGATTCTATGTTCTGCTCTGGGGCCAAGAATCAAAATGTAATGTTTATATGCTGTGGTTACTTTAATCTAGGACAAATATATCCAACAATATGAATAGCAAAAGGACAGGAAAAGAGAAATGGGAAAGGACAGAAGCCATAAGAAGTGTTTTCACTTCTCTCAGATTTGTTGCAGCTTTACTTCTCAACTCAAGGGGTCAGGTTGTTTTTTGAGATTCCCAGTTCCAAGGAAATTAGCATCTTGCACCCACCTACGCATACTCTCAACTTGCATTTCTCAGTTGTGTCATTCTTTGGCTTATGATCCTCCGTGTTTGACCCATACATCCAGTTCACTGCCCTTCTCTGCCATCTCCAATGATAAACCCACGACTTTTCGTCAGCTCCTAAATCAATGTGTTTGCACTACATACTGTCAAATATAAATTTAAATTTGATTTAGTCTACAATTTGCTAGGAATTGGTCAAGCCCATTGATATGATATGTCAAAATATACTCACACACCCTGGTTGCGTCTTCACTGAATATCAAGGCATACTTTCCTGACCAATAATTTCTTCCTGTCTTTGATACATTTCTTCAGGTAACAATATTCCTGAGTATATTTTTTCTGCTGTGAATGAGATTCTAATAAAAAACCAGAGCCTCTTCTGGTGTTGGTTCAACATTTGGACTGCACAACATTGTAAAATCTATTTTTCCCATTACATTAAAACTCCTTCACTATGTACAGCTTCTAAATTTGTCGAAGGCACTTTTAATTTTTCTGCTCTCCTTAAAGTAGGACAATTTTCTCCACTTTTGTAAAGATGGTGTCACTGAGAGAATGCTTTCTAAAAGGTTACTTATAGAAGCTTATTCTTTGTTTTTCCTAAAGTATCTTTTCTAGCAAAGAGGGAAATACTTGATTTCATATTCTATTTTTACAGCTATTATTTCACCTGTTCAATTTACAAACCACAAGTGGCAGATGTCAAAGGTTACACTCAGTATAGAAGAAAAGCTCTGAACAGAAGTTTTCTTTCATTCTGATGCAGTTTTTTTCTATTTACATATTGATCACTTTTGATAAGAGACCTACACTTGAGTGTATCTTTCTGATTTGATATTAAAATTTGTTTTTCTAAAACGAAAATAAAGGTCTTATTTGCTTTACCATTTTATGTTATTTACTCTTCTCTAAACCTTTATCAATGGTGTTAAAAAAGGTGTTAAAAAATGGTGTTAAAAAAAAGGAAAAATCAGTGCTGTTTTAATTGCAAATGCTTAAGTGATAAGCCTTTTGTGAAATATGCAGAGTCAATTCATCTCACTTCACGTTTGATTCCCATATTGTAGACTTCTGCATCTGTGCTGGTTATCCTGATCCCCTCTTACAGCCAGTGGAGGGAAACAAATATTTTTCTTGCTGATCTAGCTCCATTAGGATGAGATAAGTGGCACCAAGAAAAATATTTTCCTTCAATGTGTATCTGTCTTCTCTGATATGTTTTTCTTACTATTTTACCTCCCTGATTATTACATTTTCTAGATTTTTTTTTTTTTAAAGTTACAGTGTTTCAGGAGATCCAGGCCATTTGAATCCAACACGAAGTAGGTGATTGCCACCAACAGCCAGTGAAGAGCTACATGGCTTAACACTAATTACACATTTATGTGAAGGGTATTCTTCATATTAGACGTTGAAATAAATAATAAGTTTCAATAGATGGAGGCATTTTATACTGAATAGTAGACGGCTACAGACTAGAGGGCAAAGTTTTACTCCTAATTCAAGGAATCATTAGTAGGCGAGTCAAGTGCAAAGACACTGTAATCTTCATACAGGTGACACTGACCCTTGTTTAGCAGAAAGGCACTGCCAGAATGACCTCCAGGAAAAGTTAAAGTCGATAAGCTTTGAGGAGCAAGAATTGAATGTGACTGCGATCACTAGAGGGAAATGAAATTATTCCTAGAAAGCTACCATAGTTTACCAGAGAAAAACTGTTTATTGGATAGAATCTGAGAGCTGCATCAGTTAAGTGTACATGGACAGCCAGCTGTGTTTAAGTGGAGGGAAAGAAACAACATTACTTTTTATAGTCACATGGGTCTTCTATAAACATCTATAACTGCTGTCTTTATTTTGTCTACTATAAAACCAAAACAAAAATCCCAGAATCACCTTCTAGTGTCAAGGGAGGAATAACTAAGAAAACTGTCTTATTGTGAGGCAAGAGCATGCCTCATGCTCAACAAAGGTACTGAGACTACAGAGTTTGTCATAACACAGAAATCATACTAACCTTACTGCTTCCTTAACAAGCCTAATTTGAACCTCTAAATAGTGTTTTAGATATGAGAACTGGTGATCAAGCCTGAAGAATTCAGACCCTTTGGCGATTCCAAAACAATAAACAAAGGTGAGGAAACTGCTTCAAGAGACTATTTCATTTATGTGTGCATGTAATTAGTGGTTACAGATATTCATTATTTTGTTTCATCAAAGCCCTGAAGCATGCCAGCACAGCAGATGTAGAAAAAAGAACCTAAATCCAGATTCTCATTAGGCAGGTGCAATATCTGTGACCCCACCAAAAGCCATTGATGCTGTGCTGGCAATTTGATCACCAAGGAAGAGAGATGAGGTACAGCATGTGAAGTGGAAAGGCTGGTGGGCTAGAGGGCTTTACATGGAGAGGTGGGTTTGAAGCTAAGCATTAGTGGCTTTGGAGTCACTAATAAATTTCAGACGAGAGGAACTGAGAAGCAGAATGTGGAGTGCATCTTTTTTCAGTAAATATGTATACATTTATTTGTTATTTGAGAAACTCTCTGACTATGAGACACATTGCATCCACATCCAAGTCTCAGACACATCAAGCTACCATAACTCAAGTGAACATAAAAAGGTCTCATTCCAGCACTACATATAGTAACTAATCTTTATTGTTTTTTTGATCTGTTTGATTTTAGGTGAAGTCAAGCTTTCTTCCACTGAATTTTTGCTTTTCTGGGTTGTCTATCTGATGATTCAGGTAAACTGGAAGGGGTTATGAATTTTAGGTATAATAATCAGAGGCCTACAATATTTGTTAAGGAATTAAAGATTTGTACATGGCAGATGTAAACGTTGCTCACAATTGCGGACAATGACTTGAATGCATGTGCTTGTACAATACTTCAGGAAAATAAAATTTTGGTGGTGGTATAATATGATAAAACACTGGAAAATAACAATGGTTTCCCTCTCTCTGTCCTTGGCTTCCCCTGTTGTGTTGGCTCAAGCTGCTATGCAGCCACATGGTGTTCCCCTTTTACTGGTGATTGGTGGTGAGGCTGTGCTGCTGTGGAGGTTTTCTAAATTCTGAGTGAATAGAAAGGAGATAGCTATTAGTAATGCATGAACTTGGAAACGGTGTGCACAGTGTAACACTCCAAATCTTATTGTCAGAAGGAAACTCATTCTATATACATGGAGCTATGATTTTTTGTAAGTCTAATTTGGTAGTCTAACCAAAATAAAGCAAAGAGTTATAATAATACTAACACAATAGGGTTATAATAATAGTAACACATAACTACCATTTAATAATAGTACTACCATTCACAGTCCAAATTAATGTGGGAAAGTCTCTGTAATACAGCTACCTACAAAGAAAAATAATCTTAGTCCCTACTTATTTTCTCTGGTGTTATGCTCACTTTCCAGGGTCCCTCCAGGTTCTTAGGATTGTTGGCCAGCCTTTCTCAAGCAGAGGAGACAGGAAAGGGTGCCAGCTAGTTGTCTATCTTCCCACTTCTATACCATCAGGAGTTTGATGCTTCTGCCAAAAAAGGAAGGGTTTCCTTCCTCCTTGTCTTGGGGTCCACTTGTGTTTATGTTTATCCATTTTCTTAATGTGTACATGAGCATCCTCTTAATTTGTTCTCAGTTATTTTCATATGATTTCCGTTTCTTAGTTTTCTGTTCTATTTGCATAACGAAACTGGTTTAACATTGTATTCCTGTAGCGACAGCTGACTGATCACTGTGATTTTTGTTTAGTTTGGGATCTCTGGTACCAGTCTGTATTTACACTCTTGCAAGACATATTTTATTATCATAGATAGTTCAGTCTACAAAGAGTAATCACTTTTTTTCACTATAAACTAAAGCTGACTTAAACCAAACCTGACTGCTAAGTAATAGCTATTTTAGCGAAAACAAGCTAAAATCAGCTTAGGCCACAGGCTAGGTCGGGGAAGTCTGGAGCCCCTACACTGCCAGGATAACACCAAGCTTAGGGAATTTTAGTCATAATGGTAAAATGCCATGCTTGCTGGACTAAAATACTTCTACCTCACTCACAGCTTCTCCCTCCAACTCAGGAAGCTCCTGTTCATTCTGGGCTGTGCATAGCATGCATTGCGTGTCTTCAGATCCTCATACCTGAGAAAATGTTGTTCACAAACTCATAGGGGCTGCAAGGTTGGCTACCACCCTGGGACTTATCTCCTGAAGTGCCTATAGCATTTGTCTGTCCCAGTGCTCAGAGAGCACCAACAGAAGCCGTGTCAGGACTCCAATGAGTATGGCGGGGCTGAAGACACCACAAGCAAGCATCTTCCCTACAATTTACTTTCTGCCTGAAACCTCCTAAGCTTTATCTCTGCCAGTGCAACTCTACCTGTCAGGCACTTTTGAAATTATAGATGGCCATGTCCTCCCACAGCAGTGGGTGTTATCAACCTTGTTAAGCAGATGTTGGAACGCTGTGTATAATTCTTGGTTCATGGGGATGAATAGAGCTATGACATCTGCTGTGGATATAGAAAACAAGAATTATTTTCTAAATCATGCTTTTTGTTTCCCAAGCTACCTATTTTTGTAAAAGGTTAAGCATTTCAGGCTGCTTGTGGTTTAGCCTCAGCCGGCAACTCAGCCCCACACAGCCGCTCGCTCACTCCACCACTGGCGGGATGGGGGAGAGAATCAGAAGGGTAAAATGAGAAAACTCATGGATTGAGGTAAGAACAGTTTAATAATTAAAATAAAACAACAACAATACTAATATAATGAAAAGGAAAATAAAGAGAGACGGGGGGAGGAGGACATAGCCACCAAAACAAACAACAAATGCTGCAGCTGCTCACGACCTACCAACCCGACTCCACCAATCCCTGAGCCACAATCCCTCCACCCCTCAGCCAACTCCCCCAGTTAATATAGTGGTCATAGCATCATATGATATGGAATATCCCATTGGCCAGTTTGGGTCAGCTGTCTTGGTGGTGGCCCCTCCCCTCCCAGCTTCTTGCCCACGTGGCAGAGCATGGGAAGCTGGAAAGGTCCCTGACTACTATAGGTGCGACTTAGTGACACTGAGCCGCTACTTAACAACAACTACAGCATCAATGTGCCACCACTTCTTTACCGGCTACAGTGAAGAGAATTGACTCTATCTCAGCCAAAACCAGCACATTCTCCACCCCTTATTTCATACCATTTATGCCATGCCCAGGTCCCATTCTGTCCAATACAACCTCACCAACCACCACCAATCCCCTTCCAATCCTTTGACATAATACTCAGACATCATTCCCTTAGCCTATGGACCTTCCCTGTAAAATGTCCATAAAATATCCACAGATGTCCACAAAAATGTTCCTTGAGTTCACCCAGTCCATGACTCTGGCTCCATTTGAAATAATTCTTCCGGGTCACTTGATAGAGAGGGCTTACGATCAGACTGTAATTTGGAATATGCATTCTCCAAAAACCCACAACACCCGAGAAAGCTTGTGTTTCCTTTTTGCTAGTTGGTGGAGACATGCATGCTATTTTGTTGATCACATCCGTTGGGATCTGACAACGTCCATCTTGCCATTGGATTCTGCACTTGTTCAGGGGTGAAGTTCCAAAACACTGGGGGTGCCCACTGCCCTAGGTATTTGCCCATGCTATCCCACATGCCCTGCCACTTGTAACTATCAAGCCTTGGGGCAGATTTCTGGTTGATATTCTTAAGTTGCTTTCTAACCTTAGTCAAAACCAAAACAATATGCCCCAAAACAATAAATATACCTTAACTACCCAAGGATGTTAAAGGTACAAAAAGATTGTTGCAATGAAGGTGGAGACATCATAGAAGAAGATACCATTCTGTATTTCCTCCATATAAAATCTCTCAGAGGAGGAGGTGTAATTGCTGATTGCCTCAGTGAGGTGGTATCCAAAGTACAGTAACGGTTCCAGAACAAAACCCAAATACCAGATAAAGCTGAAGACCAGTGTTTGAATAACAACTCTTCTAGGCAAAACATCACTAATCATGGCAGAGCATAGCACTCTAAACAAACCAACACCAATCTTTAACACGTACAGCAAAAATGAGAGCATGGTGCTTTGACCAGCACCTGTAATTATCTCAGACCCTCTGAGCCCCATGTTGGGTGCCAAAAGAGACTGTTGTGGTTTAGCCTCAGCTGGCAACTCAGACCCACCCAGCTGCTCGCTCAGTCCCCCACCGGAGAGAATCAGAAGGGTAAAAGTGAGAAAGCTCATGGTTTGAGATAAGAACAGTTTAATAATTAAAATAAAACAATAATAATAACAACAATAATGCAATGAAAAGGAAAATAATGAGAGAGAGAGGTGAAACCTGGAGTGGGGTGGGGGTGGAATAGGGATTGAACAACCAAAACAAACCGCACGTGACGCAGCCGCTCACCACCCACCGACCCGACACGACCGGTCCCCATCTGCAACCAACCCCCCCCCCCACACCTACTCCCCCGGTTAATATACTTGTCGTGGCATCACATGGTACGGAATATCCCATTGGCCAGTTGGGGTCAGCTGTCTTGGCTGTGGCCCTGCCCCTCCTGGCCTCTTGCCCACATGGAAGGACATGAGAAGCTGGAAAGGTCCCTGACTACTATAGGAACTAGTTAGCGACACTTAGCTGCTACTTAACAATCGCCAAAGCATCAATGTACCGTCAGCACTTTACCAGCTACAATGAAGAAAATTAACTCTATCCCAGCCAAAACCGCACAAGGCCTCCTGGCCCAGTGGCAGTTCCTTGCTTCTTTCCTCTTCCTTTATAGATACAGCATATCAGCACAGTCACATCCAGCCATACCTCTTCTCTACAGTGGTCACAATCATTTGATTCTATGGTTCCTTTTTTGAAAGAACACATGGCAGGGACTTCTGCTCAGGTTAGGAATAATAATTTACAGTGTACTCATAAAGCACAGCAAGAACTTGAACACCTCTGTTTTTCCTGTGGTATTTACCGAACACAAAAGAATTATATTTTTAAATGTGTTTTAAAATTATGTTTTAGGCCCATATCTGCAGTCATCTCTGTTAGGGACAGCAACTCATATAGAAATCTCATCATTTCAAGGGACTGACATATAGCTTCTGCAAATCAAAAAGTAAGCCTGTTTCCATTGACTATTCAACCTTATAATGGTTTGCACTCCAGTTTAGGAAAACTACGAACAGAAAGAGTAAATTCTACTGAGTTTTGAGGGCACACTACATTCACATAAAGCTCAGAACTTGCAACAGCTCAGAACTTGCAACAGCTTCTGTATTTCATCTTGGGCAGTTAATTATTCATTTTATGAGGAAAATAAATGACTAATAGGGGAAACATCACTTCGAGTGGAAAAGTGATTATTTACTATGCAGTAATTTGACATAACTTGTTCAGGTTCTAGTTGAAAGATATTTTAGTGTGAGAAAGGTAAGCTAAGATTTACCAGCAGTTACTCATATGACTGCTCCTCCCTTTACAGAAAGAGAAACAAAGCTATAATGAAGCTTCTCTATAACTTAATTCATGGTGGATCTGTGAAAAACCCCTGTGAAAATCAGTATGATGCATGACTTGTAGACACGGCCCATGCCATTTGAGGTAGTAGTTTAATTTTGAGAAAGATGTCAAGAAGTAGAATTCAAAGAAAGTTTTGACTTTGCTGTCTGTAATGCCATCAGTATCCTGCTCGGCTGGATTTCTAACAGAAATTCAGATTGTCAGAGAGCAGAAAAGGATACTACTGTTTGTGTTAGGGTGGCATCCTGGGGACATCCAAGAACAGAGCTCCATTGTGCTAAGCAGTATAGAAATGGAGTAACTGACATAATCATGAATTCCTCAAAGATGGGAATTCAGAGGGGATAGCTAAAACTGTACAGGGCTCAACAGAGCACCAGATCAGACCTCAGTGATGCTCAAAGCTGTAGGGTGTTATCCTGATAAAGGGAGGCCCTATGCAGAACACTAGCTCAGGCCCCAAAAGTGTTAGGGCTGCATCTATGGATAGCAGGATTACCTACGGGAAAATCTGAATCTTGATCTATGGCACAGTAAATGTTAATACCTATTGATGGAGCAGGGTTCAGAGTTAAAAATTATACCAAGTTGTGCAGTTTTGACAGCAGAACATGAAGTAGAGTTCCTTGGTTTATAAATAATATTAAGATTAAATATTTATAAGAAGATGCAGGAAAAACTACTGTAAATCCCACTAAAATGCTTTTTCATATGAGAACAAGAGAACGAAGTCAGTCCATGACAATAGGCTTCCCTGAGCTAAGAAGAGAATTCCATTTTCTCAGCAGTCTTTCTATGAAGCTCAGTTTTTATGAATCACAGTACCTTGTTCTTGCCAAGTCCTGCCCCTTGTGTTCTTCAGTTCTAGGATAGAGTTAAAACCCATTTCAGCTATCTTAAAGTAAGAAACATCTGCTGTAGCAGTGTGCCAGCCTTGTTGGGATTGGCTCTCAGACTGAATTTTTATTAGGCACTACCTTAGCTGTCCTTGTCAGCATTATGCAAAAAGGAAGTTGTGTCAGGTGTTTCTGTAATAGATGAATCTTTTATTTTGGGAAAAAATTGAAAAAAACATTCTCCTCAGAGAAGATTTTTGCAAAAACGATTACATGGTTTTTACAAACATTTCTAATATTAGGTGGTAAAAGGTAAAAAGGTGTGCTGCCTCTTACTTATTCTATGGGAAGCCTACCTGGTCTTTCAACGCTCTTTTAAAATCTTGCTATTGTTGATTAACCAGTTATGTTTCCTAGTAGAAATTTTTTAAAACTGAAAAATGATTACATTTTTTTTCCCCAATACAGCCTGTTTTTTCCCCAATAAATACAGATATAAATGGCAGATATAATTTCAATATTAATGAAATTAAATTTAAATAAGCCCTCAGAACATTGGGCTAAAAATGATGGAGATGGCACGTTTATCTCTTACCTATACTTTCTCAATAATTCTTGAACTTGCTGTCTAATTTCAACCAAATTTGTCAAAGGGGAAGGGGTATCAAAATTATAGCATGTTCCTGTAAGCTTTGTAAAAATTTAAGCTGGGTGGATGAGAGATTTATTTTTCTTGCCTTTATAGGAAAGATTTCTGAAGGCGAGCCAAGGAAGGGTTTTACTGTGCTCTGATGTGCTCTGGCACATGAGACAAAAGAGATCCCTGCAGCACACTAGTGTTCATACAGCAACCAGCCTAACTGGGTGTGTGTCACCAGTGATAGCATGTGGTATTTAAAATCGTAAGAGAGAAACACAGTAAAGGAGTTGGGTACCCTGCAGAATGGCTTACGTGCAGAGGGGGTTACTTCTTGTGGTGGGGGGAACACTGATGTATACATCATAAATCATATAGGAATAAGGCTTTGTAGTCCATTAATAGACCCACTGGAGCAGAGTTCAGTTTACAAATTCTTGTCTCCTACTTCAGTTCCTCGTTTCTATATTTGTTAATGCAAAATAACCGAAATCTGCTGATTTCAGTCACAATAGGATTGCACAAAGAAAATGGAAATTGTATCCCAGATTTTTCTTTTTGTTAAAATGACTAGGTTTCATCTTTTTATGTTTTCAGTTGCCTGTTTGTATGGGGTTTTGCTTATGATATGGTAAGGTTTGCATTATTAGTTACAGTGAGTGTTTCTCAGATGTAGCTTTGCAAACAGGCTTATAAATATCACGGGCAGTTCTCTCTCATCAAAGCATATTCTAGTTCTCCAAACTCAAAGATAACATTTAGATTTAATTTATATTATATAATGATCTATTGTATCCACCTGGATGATAATGAATAAGTGATGGCTTTCATAAATGTTGTATTTGAGACGGAACAATTTAACTACGTGGAGTCTCCTTCTGTGACATTTACATAAAATGATGGCATTTAGGTCCCAGTGGTGCTTTTCCTATCATATACAAGATCAAAGAGCTATTATGCTCTGAGCCAGTCTGCAGCTGTTAAAAGCTTTCAAGGACTGTTTTCACTCTCAATTTTTCAAGAGTATTTGCCATAGGGGAGTATCAGAGTTTCCACTGTACTTGAGCTGTAATTTCCCAAAAACAAACTGCCATGTTGTTTAACTTCTTAGGAATCAGCAGCTGAGTTATGTAACACATAACATACCATGGTCATGAAAAACGTGGTCTCTTGTTCTCAGGCAGTGGAGCTCTCCAGGCAGCTGCTAGCTGTCTCCTGCTGACTCACTGGGGGAGAAGTGGCTGCTGCCACCTTCCTCAATGCGCTGCATGTGGCAATAATGACCTGGGCAGCTGGAATGAGGAGGAAAAAGGACACAAAGAGATGCAAATGTGTGAGTGAATTTAAGGAAGGGTACAAAGATGAAGAAGAGGCACAAGACTTAAATTTAAATTTTCTTCAGTCTTATTGTTATGATATCAGAAAATGAACTCTCAGTGCAAGGCTAGCTATGCACTGAAATACCATGCTGCAGTTGTAGAGTTCTGCTAGAGTATAGTGAGGACTTTGGTGGCTTAAATCAGGCCCTGTCGGCAATTGGTTCTACAAAACACCGGTAGGAAATTACTTAAGTACTTATCTTCCCTGATTCTTATGCAATGTTTAGCTTTGGAAATCACAGAATGGTTGAGGCTGGAAAGGACCTCTGGAGATCATGGAGTCCAATCCCCCTGCTCAAGCAGGATTGGCTAGAGCAGGTTGCTCAGGGCTGTGTCCAGGCCAGTTTTGAGTATCTCCGGGTATGGAGACTCCATAAGCTCTCTGGGATACCTGGTCCAGCCATGTGCACAGTAAAAAAGTAATTTGCTCTTTTCAGAGGGAATGTAATGTATTTTAATCTGTGCCCATTGCCTCTTGTCCTGTCAGTGGGCACCACTGGGAGAAGCCAGTGGCTCCCTCTTCTTCATTCCCTTGTCTCATATTTGTACCATGGATAAGATCCCCCTGAGCCTTCTCTTCTGACCACTCCCAGCAATCTCATCCTCTCCTCATATGTCAGATGCCTCAATCCCTTAGTCATCCTCATGGCCCTGCATTCAACTCAGTCCAGTAAGCCTATACCTTTCTTGTACTGAAAAGCCCAGAAATGGACACAGCACTTAGTGTGTATATTTCATTTATACATTCTAATAAGGTTTCAATAATATTTTATGACCCCAGATACAAGGGTGGCTAAATACCCTGGGACTAATGGGATCAAAATGAAGGGATTGGATGCTCACATGCTGTAACTAGCATTTATGTTGTAATAAAAGATTTTTTTCCTTGTTTCTAAGGATATAAAATATTGCAATTTATCCAAGTTGCCTGTTTCTCTATTTTGCATAATTACGTCTCATCACATGAAGAAGTATTTCTTTTATTTTCCAGAAGATGAACACTTTATTTTTTGCCTCCACAAGAGAAGTATTAAAAAGAAAATGAAAATACACTTGTCAGATTTTTTTGTAACATTCACTAGAAATTAAACTAGCACTGCCTACTTAAATAGATGAAGATAAATCACTCTGTAATTACTTGGTTATAAAACAACAGCCCTCTTTTTTTTATTATGGCTTTCTGCAGGTGTCTCTTAGCACTAGTTTCCAACTTTTTCAAAACATCTTAGTGTTTAGATGTATTATTGGGATGTAAGAGGTATGCAAACAGAGTAACTCATAATCCTTGCTTTGAAGAATTTGCAACCTAAGGCTATGTCTACAATATCTTTTTATTTGTTTGCAAGAAAAACTGTTATTGAGGGTATTTTCTTGTATTTTTATACTGACCAAAGCTCAAACCAGACATTTATATGGCCATTCAGTGATTCAAATGGAACTACTCATTGACTAGAAAATAACATGATGCTTAAGTTAGTATTGGGTACTAAAACTAAGCAAAATTTAGTGTTAATATACCTAGTGTGGAAGAGAAAAGAGAGGTAAAAAAAAAAGGACACAAAGCTCTCCAGGTAATACCATTTGCCATCTGCAGCAAGACACTGAGGCTTACTACTTGAATCTTATTAATTTGTTTTAACATCTTCCTTGCCCAGTGCACAGTTGACTTCCTAAAATACCCCCGAACAACTTATTTTATGCATATTTACAGTTGGTTTCATTAAGAATCTCAAACTGGAAACAAAAGCTAATAATTTAGATAATAATTCTCTAAAATCACTGCTGTTAAGACAATACCATCACAACTATAATTTTATTTATGTATACCTTAAATTTTAAACTCACTCCTTGACCTCAAAAGTGTGAGCAGTCTGGAAAAAAAAATCAATTTTCACACTACAGAGCAAGTCTAGTAAGGAATGCCACCCTCTTTCTGCATTCTTAATTACAAGAATAACATGAAGATAATTAAGTATCCAAAAGGCAGAGGCATCCAGGCCTACCAAATAAAAGCCCTTGATGACAAAGATGGCCTTTTTTTAACTTGTGACTGTTTTGAAGACAGTAAAGAGCTTCCTAGTCATATTAATGCTTCTTTGGCTTTAATTTTATTATGGAAGACCTGCTGATAGGCTTTGTTTCATAGGAACAAGTGCTGGGTTCAGATTTTAGGGCCACTAATAAACAATCTCAAGTCCTATCTAGTCATCAAGGAAAAAGAAAGGAGGTGGCCTAACACCCATTGAATTTACATGTCCCGCTCGGGAGTACAAATTGGCTTAAAAGACAGCACTTTGTTTAAAGGGAAAAGGACAACAGAATATAAATAGACGATCCCATACTGTCTTCCCTACAGCATGATGATTTGCAATCCTCCGGTTTCCTGGAGAGACAATTGTTCATCTTACAGACACCAGACACTAAGTTTGCAATTTTCATAATTCACCACACAATGTAAGGCTGCTTAAATCCACAAATTACAACCTCTGGTAAAATCCATCACTTTGCAAATAGCCAAGTGCGCTAAAGGTTTACAGACAAATTATCAAAGAAATTATTTGCTTATGAATTGCAAAAGTAGTTACTATAACACAGTACCTTAAAGGATACAAAATCTTGCTTGGTATTTTAGGATGTGTTTAATGCTGAAGCCTTTAGTGTAATTACCAAGTAATCCCAGAGGGCTTGTCATGGACCGCTCTTGAAGCAGATTCCTATTATACAAAAAGTTTTGTCTGGGCAGATCTGCAAGTGATATATTGCAGGGTTACATAATAGTGATAAATTAGCACTACATATTCACACCGATATTTGTATTTATAAGCTTATTTTTTAATACAACTGTCAGGCAAACAAACTTGCCCTGTCTTACAGAAATGCTATAGAAAAATCACCTGTTAAAGTTTTAGTCGAACACAGTAGCAATGGCTGAGAGCACATGTTCATATGCACTGCAAGCTCCAGCCAACACCTGTATACTACAGCATATCTATTTTTTCCCACATTTCTGCTTATGCCACAGAAGTATTTTCTTATATGTGACTACAGGAATACTAGCAGGTATATTAAACCCCTGTAGCACTGAGAGTCAAAAACAGTCTGCCCAAGGGAAGACTGCATATGCAGCCTTGATATTGGCCAGATCTGTCAGAAATGTCATGAGCTCTTTCTTTAAACTTAGTTTTGATCTGGAACAGATTGATAGAAGTCCTCACAAATGCTCAGTATGGAAAAAGGGTAAAAACTACTTTTGAAAACACTTTTCCCAGATCATTGTTGGCCCAGAATCTGGAACTGCTGATGTCGTCATCTGGTTTAACAGCACAGCAGAGGAACTGCCCAAGGAACCCTCCTTGGGTAACACTCCCCTGAGGAACCGCTCTGAACAACAGTGCTGGAGCTGGGCATCTGACACCCTGGTAGCACAGGCACTGCATACCTAAATACATACTAGTAAGTAAAATATGCCTGGGCTGTCAGGGAGCAGCACAAGCCAGCTGCCAGGTCCAACCATCAACCCACCTCTATAGTACAGTGATGAGGTAGTTCCAAAGTCAAGCCTGGAAGCCAACCTGTAGGTCAAGATCAGGTCCAGCAATCACTTGGCAGACCCATAGGGATGAGGCAGGGCCAAGGTAAAATCAGGAGGTCAGCCTACAGGTTGGTGTCTGGATCAACAAGATCCACCACTAGCCATAACCTTCACTAAACTGGAAATCAGCATTCCTCTAACTCAGGCCCCGGTCTGAGCTTAAATAGAACTTCTGGGCCTATGGCTGTGGGTGGTGGCCCCAGGTGAGGTTGATCAGGGCTATTAGTGCCCTCAGGACCCTGAGAGGGGTGGTTTGTTTTTTTTTTTTCTCAAGAATAATCTTCTTGTAAGGGTTTATATCCATCTCCTCCTTCAAAATAGTTTGCCTTCATCCATGCTGCCAGCTGTGAACAGTACCTGAACCATGGAGTACTAGTTAGCATGGGGCAAAGTATGCTAGAAGATGTGCTGCAAGGATGATTTCCACCTGGGCTAGAACCCATGACTCAGTGCTGTTTAATGTTGTGATACAGATGTAGCTTAAGAGCCTCTGCTGGGAGCCAGGAGTTGATGACTCTGTTAGAGCTGACATACAGATTCTTGGCTCATTGACAGCACCTTCAAACTGAATCAACTTGGAGTAGTAACAGCAAGTTAGCCTCAAGTTTTTCTCCCCTGATGACAGCTATTTCAATTATAGGCATACTAGAATTATTTGTACTGATAAACCCACCTACCTCCAGAAAATGAGAGGGTTGAGTGTGATCCCTGGATCCAGGGGATACAGTGATGCCTGTGGTCTAAGTTCTGCACTGAAGCTTTAACTTCATCTGAGCTTTCCCAGTGGGGGAGCAGTACACCTGGCACAGATCCAGTAGCTCCAAAGGCAGCAGTAGGGAAGCCCAGTCTAGTCCAGTTCATGTACAACTCATCCAATGACTTAGGAAAAGGGGTCCACTCATGGCTTTCTCTTGTTGGAGTACAGGCATCAGGAATGTTTTTAGGGCAGCCTCAGCATTCTAGCTTGTCTGAGCAGAACAGAGGCCAGTCCTGTACCAGAAAGGGAAAGCCAGCCTGCTGGGGAAAGAGAGGGGAAGAACCAGGGGACATGCTTCACTTTCCCTAAAACCTCATAAATTCAAGCCCACCCTACTGAGAAGCTAGTTTGTTTTCTAACCAGCTGTGCCCTCACAGGTTGTTTTACTCTGTCATTCTTGCTGCAGACTGACATGTTTCCTTCTGCCTTGGTACCATTTGAACTCATGGCAAGTCTATAGAGATGTGCAGGTTGAGGAGTACCTGATAGTTCTAGTCCCTCTGTCTAGCAGGGTAGGAGTCACAGAGTACTCCAGGGGTTACCGCTTGCATCAACACTGAGGGTGCAGCGTGATGCACAGCAGCCCACGGTGCAGGCAGTCTCAATAAACCCACAGACTGAGAACACCCTTCATACTCTCTGGAAATAACCTACTGCCATAGAACAATTGTTGCCTTGTTGGTGTATAACACTCCCTAAGACAACAGAGTAGTTTAAAATATCACCTGTCCTTCATGAATGTATAGTGGGGTGATCAAATGCAAATGGATCAGTTCGCCTGGACACTGTAGTCAGTGTCTTTGCCCTATCTTATAATTTCTTTCAGAGAGATTGTAGACAATTGTGTTCATAGCATCCATTAGTTTACTGGCTGTTGCCCCACAAAGATCAATATAGGCTTTAAGGGAAGCAGGACTTCTGATGTGAATCATTTGTATATGGGGTATTTGTGTTAAGCTGTCTGCTTTCTTTTAAAGGATACCAGAAATACTCTTTTCACACCTACACTTTTAGAATACATCTGTTGCGTGAAATGTTTGTAGGGACTTCGGCTGTTGAAAGCTTTAGCCCTTGTTCTGAGCTCCATCTCTGCTAGCTGACTTTCAGGAGAAGAATTAGTAGTTTATACCTTTATCCCTTTTTAGTATAGTTTATACCTTTATAGTATAGTATAGTAGTTTATATGAGTAGTTTATATTAGTAGTAGTAGTAGTAGTTTATATTAGTAGTTTATATTAGTAGTGTTATACCTTGAATCCCGGTGTACCTGGGTGTAGCCTACCTGGGGGTACTGCTCAGAAGAATGATTACTTTTGCCAAACTCAGAGCAATGGGATTAATTTGATATAAACTGGACATTTTCTTCCCTTTTTTTTTTTTTTTTTTTTTGGTGTGGACGTACTGCTGAAAGTTACTGTTAGATGCTAATGTTAGATGCATCTGCTGGCAGCTGGCAGCTAAGTGCAACAAACAGGTACCCACAGATGGAGTTTGCAGTGAATATTAGGTGCCTGAGGTCTTCTATAAAATCTACTGTATAGTTATCTGCATTGGCCACATGACAATAAATTAGATCCTAAATTACTACTGGCATTAAAAGTATCATTTTTTAACTCAGCAGAACAATTTTAATTCTACATAGAGTACTCAGAAGTTACCCAATTTTAGGATTACAAAGACAATTCACCTCAAGCCAGCAAAAGATAATGATCCCTGCCTTATTCCTCTTTATTTCATTGTTAAACTATGAAAATGAAACAGATTAACTGTGAATGTTTGGTATATATTTCCCTTTTTCCCTGTATTAATTACTAAGATAAAAAGAATAGTAAGTAATTGTTCCTTTGGATTAGCATTGGAAGATCCATAAAATTGTAGTCTGAAACTAGATTATGAGTAAAACTCTGGTATTTCAGTGTATTTCCTCATCATATCTCAAGCAATTGAAGTTTTACTGGCTTATCTATTGCCAAAGTTTAAGAATTACAGATTTTGGGGGGAAGTAATCCCAACTTTTTATTTGTAATTTTAAATTTCTTCTGATATTAAATCTAAAAAATAGGATTTTGACAGTTGAAATTATAGAGGTGTTAATTGGATGTGCCATATTAACTAATACCTAAATAAGATGATACACAGTTAACTCAGAACATCCATGGAGCAAAAATAATACACCGATTCTTCTAAAACAGGAACAAAATAGTTCTTACAGAATCATAGGAAAATTCAGGTTGGAAGGGACCTCAAGAGGTCCTTCTCAAAGCAGGATCAGGCCACATTGTTCAGGGCTTTATCTAGTCTAGGTTGAAAATCTCCAATAATCTCCAATCATGAGACTGCACAAACTTCTCTGAGAAACCTGTTCCAATTCTTGACTGTCCTCTGACTGACAGTGAAAAGGTGTGTCCTTATACCCATTTGGAGCCTTTTTTCTTTCAAGATTGATAGAAAAATTATTTTAGCTTTTGGATAGGTGGCAGCATTTCATACAAACTATCCCACGGTTATTTATTCGTACTAAGGGACTTAAGGTACTACCTCAACATAAGTAATCAAGCTGTGACAGATGTCATCAAGTTTTATTATAAAATGTGGGTTTCTAGTTCTAAACTGAATAACTTAGCAGAAACAGCAGCTTCCAAAAATCTGTAAGTAGCTATAAGCATACCCTACAGTTCTACTGAGCACATCTGCCATAATAAACCTGCCAAAAATTCAGGAAATGAATGGATCTGTCAAGAATGGAGAACTGCTTTTTGAATCCTTTATTTATAACCAAATTAAGCATTTGACTATAGCCTCCTGCCTTCTGGGATCTTCTGTCAGTAGGAAAAGACATGCACCAGACCTTTAATAAGGCTCTGTCTGATGAGAAGGCTATATTACAGCTTAGTGATGTACTAACAGAGCAGCCCAGTGAAAAAATGCTTGAGCTGAAGGAAGTCTCTGGTTTTTGAGAGCTATCACAGAACAAAATGAGGAATTTTCATTTGAGAAGCAGGCTTGTTATGCTATTCAAACATTTTTTTCCCACTTAACAATATGGATAGATACTGTCAAATACAGAATATTTTGCAAAACCATTGAACACAACTTCCCTAAATCATTATGCAGCCAAGCTGAAACACAAACATGGAAACTTGAAGACTTAGAAGTTTTCCCATATTCTGAAATACAGCATTTTGGGATACGTACAACTAAAGGACAAACTGTTGTATTTAGTCTGAGTACAAATGTTACTTGCAGCAAAGATCAGCATTGCGAATTCCTACTTATTTTTGACAATTCATTTAGCCTGAGAGAAACTGTGGGAAAATCTGTGAAAATATGTTCTTTTTTATTCTATCAAAGTAAGGGTAAAAGGATATGGTACAGAATTTACATTAAGAGCATCCTTCAACTATCCATAAAAAAAGGTGAAATCTGTCTATGTTCTATTAATGGCAAATTTTTTTGGGGGGGGAATAAAGAAAACATAAGAGGTCTAGCTGAAGATGAAGTGAGGTTGTAGTTAATTAGTAAGTCTAAATGAATAACGTACAAATAAAATAAAATGAAAGGGTAGTCATCCAGATATTTCAAAAGTTTCTAAAGTGACTAGGAAATCTGGAAAATGTCTGGAGACAGGATACATGTCCATGATCCCTTGTGGTTGCTTTGTTCCCTGTAAAAATTACTGTGTAAACACATTATCGACACCCTTGCAAAATATTTTTATGAATTGTCTTTTTGAGGATTGCTTCCAAGACAGAAAACTTCTGGCTGATGAAGCAGCACTATTTAGATCCAGAAAAGTTTATAGAAACAAGTATTTATTATTCATGCCTTATGTAAGAGTTGGTCAATAAGGCTAAAATAAGATTAATTGGTTTGACCTAAAGAGAGGGATTAGATAAAGTCCCATAAGATGACCAGATCCTTTTTATCTGTAGCCTAGAAGTCCTCACAAGAACCAGCACTAATAGAAACCTATGGGATAGAATTTGCTTGGGGAGAGCCAAAAGGGAAGTATTGAATGTTTTGGGTTATTGAAACAAGATGTGGAGAACTTGAGGAAGAACAGCAGGAAAAACAAAGAAGTTAGATCTAAAGCCACACAATGTCAAAAGTTTTTTCTGACAGCTAAGATACTGGAACATTTTCTTGCCATTTCTCTCCCAACCCAAAGAGACAACTGAAAATTCAAATCAGTGGGTAAAAACGTTACACAGAATAATTTAATTTATGTTCAGCTTAGCAATTTAATAGGCAGTTAGAATTCTGAATAGTGTAAAAAATAAATCTGTTTTAGTTTCATGTAAAATGTTTTACTGTTTTCATATGAAACTTGCATAGTGAAAAACCCAAGATATTAAGAAGCAATTGTTTTCACATTGAAATATTGTGAGAGCCATGTTACCCATGTCTTAATATGACTAATGAGAAGAAAATTGCCCACATTTGTCATAACAGGAGTTAAACCTGGTCAAAACAGAGCAGACAAAGAACACTTGATTTTGCAGAACTTGCAGGTCAGATGGGACAGACTGTGAAGAAAAGATGTGTAGGGAATGATGCCCACTGCCAGAGGTTAGGGAACACGTAGTAGCTGTGGTTTGATAATGGCTGATGGATGTGGTAGCATGCTTTACCAGGCTATGCAACAACTTTGAAAAATGCAGGAAGGTTTGCAGTGTGCGGATTCCTTGAGTTGTATTCACCACCCATTGTCACATAATTTCAGAGTACTTTTGCATTTCAATGCAAATGTTTAGTAGTTTAAGATAGTTTAAGTGATGCAATATGTTTTGTGTTATATATATATATATATATATATATATAAAACTTTGTAGAGACACTGTATGTGTTCATCAACATTTTAATTTGTTTTCTAAGGCAGGATATGTGACTCTTCCAGAAGCCTGAAATCTGACCTACATTTTAAGGATTTCATCATAAATCTGCCTTTTGTGTTTGTTCAGATAGATGGAAATTTCCTAAAACCATACTAGAAAAAGTAACATTAGTTATCTTATTGCCTGTGTAACTGGTCCAACTTTGGGATGATAAGTTTTTGTGGATATACCCATACTTGTTTAATAGCTTGTCTACATGGATAATATGCAATTAAATACCATAGAAATGGTGTGCATTAAATTACATGGGCTCTCTATACTAATAGGCTCCCCGTAAGTATTCATGGTTTGAAAAACTTGAGAATTTATTTTACTGGGATTACCAGCAAGAAAGGATACATATAGTTTGTCCCCAGCCCTTTTAAGAATTATGGAAGAGATTAATCCACTGTTCTCCTCTAGTCCTCCAACAGGATGATGATTTCAGACCCTGGCTTCAGCTGTCAGGACTAGAGGAAATGCATTTCTGTTGGGGATTATAGGGCCCTCTTGAGGGCAGGATGTTGATTTGGGAATAGCAGTTGCCACAGATTCATCAGCAGATTTATTGAACCATTTCACATTTGAGAAAATCTTGATGTCTCTTAGCCTTAAAAAAGTAAAGAAATAAAAAGTGTATAGCTGAAATAGTGGCTGAAATTAAAAATTTACCTAATCGGGGAAGAAGGATCTGGCATTTTGCTTGAGGTAGTATTACGATGCATTTTTCATTCTGTGCACTTGAACATGTTTGCAGATATATGTGTTGGTTCTCATGCCTGAAAATTAGCTTTTACGGCCCTTTAAAGAAATGAGAGATCTGTTGCAAAACACAGTAAATTTGAACCATGTCACATTTGGTTTTACATTCAGACAAGCAACACAAATAAATATTTCTCAGAGGTAGGACTCCTCCCCTCCCCCACAACAGAAGACAGTAGCATGTTGCTTCCTTCAGTTTTAAGGATTTATGGCTAAGATAGTCTTCTGGAAGTAAATTTTGAATGCCCTTCAAATTATGCAAGGGTGTACTTCTTCTGGCTGGGATGAAGTTAACTTTCCCCATAACAGACCTCACAGTGCTATGCTTTGTAATAGCAGCTAGAAAAGTGTTGACAATACACCAGTGTTTTGGCTACTACTGAGCAGTGTTTGCACAGCATCAAGGCTATCTCTCCAAACCACAGCCCCTCCAAAGGCCAGTAGTCTGGGGGTAGACAAGAGGTTGGGAGGGGCTGTACCCAGAACAGCTGGCCCAAACTGACCAAAGAGATATTCCACACCATATGACTTCATGCTCAGCAATAAAAGCTGCATTTGTCTTCTGGAGCAACTGCTAGGCATACTGAAGCCTTACTTCCCAGGAGGTGGCTGGACATCATCTGCTGATGGGAAGCAGAGAAAAAAATCTTCTAGTTTTCCTTTGCTTCCATGCTTGGCCTTTGTTTTTTCTTTATTAAACTGACTTTATCTCAACCCAGAAGTTCTTTTTAATCTTATTTTCTGCCCCCCCATCCTACTGAGGAGGGGAGTGATAGAGCAGCTTAGTGGGCATCTAGTGGCCAGCCAAGGTCAACCCGCCACAAGGGTTAAAGGAGGCTCTAGTAAGTGTCCTCAACGTTGTATCTCACCACAGTCAGAACATTAGAAAATTGAACTGAAAAGAGGACACTCTTTTCCTTTCTTGGCCCCCCAAAACTCCTAGTTTCATTTTGGGAATCACAGAAAGCAGAACCTGATATTTTCAATACCAACTAGCCAAAACTATTTCCTAAAACATAACTTCTTCTCCTCCCCACCCCCAAGGCAGAATCCCAGGCCAAAACACATTTTCTCTTTTAGAAGCTTGGTTAGATAGGTCTTGTGGTTTAGCCTCAGCCGGCAACTCAGCCCCACACAGCCGCTCGCTCACTCCACCACTGGCGGGATGGGGGAGAGAATCAGAAGGGTAAAATGAGAAAACTCATGGATTGAGGTAAGAACAGTTTAATAATTAAAATAAAACAACAACAACAACAACAACAATAATAATAATATAATGAAAAGGAAAATAAAGAGAGACGGGGGGAGGAGGACATAGCCACCAAAACAAACAACAAATGCTGCAGCCGCTCACCACCCGCCAACCCGACTCCACCAATCCCTGAGCCACAATCCCTCCACCCCTCAGCCAACTCCCCCAGTTAATATAGTGGTCATAGCATCATATGATATGGAATATCCCATTGGCCAGTTTGGGTCAGCTGTCTTGGTGGTGGCCCCTCCCCTCCCAGCTTCTTGCCCACGTGGCAGAGCATGGGAAGCTGGAAAGGTCCCTGACTACTATAGGTGCGACTTAGTGACACTGAGCCGCTACTTAACAACAACTACAGCATCAATGTGCCACCACTGCTTTACCGGCTACAGTGAAGAGAATTGACTCTATCCCAGCCAAAACCAGCACAATAGGATACATGAACTTCTCCTTAGTCCTAGATTTTTCTTGTGGGATCCCCTTTATCCACATCTCAATCTTTGAATTCTTCAGGGCTTCTACATACCTTTTGAATTTTTAAGTCCTTTAAATCACTGTTAAGATGAAATGTGTCTAAGTTATATCTCTACATAAACTTGGGGTTTAAAAGCTGTTACAAATGATTTCTCTTATCTGGTTTTGCACTCATATAGTTCTAGTTAAGAAAGAAAACGGCAGTGATTCTTAAAGCATACCACAAACCTTATAAAAATTGACCCTTTTAGTCATTCTAGGACAATTTTCACCCTCTCTAGATATCTGAGTAGTTCAGTAAGCATCCTTTGGAGGGAGGAGAGCCTCAAAAGTTTCATAAGGATTAGCATTTGTCATCCACCTTTGAATTGTGTAAGCACCTAATTTCTCCTCTGTTCAAATGCAGCTACATCAATTAAAGGAAAAAAACCTTTTCATCTTACCATATTAATAATCTCTTAATCCCATGATAGAGATTCTCAAATTCATCTTCATAGTTCTATTTAGTTTCTCATAAATATATAAATTTAGTATTCGTCATATACTCAGCATTCTTTGGCAAGGATCCTAAAAATGTTGCCACAAAACCCCTCTGGCATTCTCATTCTCTTTGTAACCTTAGGGCTGTCAAATTCTTCATTTCAGAGTTGCATAATCAGAGTCCTTGCTAGTTCATGTAAGAGCTGTGAACTGTCAGGTCCTGTGAAAAGTTGAACTGTGGACCAAAGCTCCAAAATTTGTCTTATGTGTCAGTCTACACAGCAAAGCAGAACATCACAGAGATATCCAGGCTAGCACAAAGCAGTCTCATTCAGTCAGCGCTAGAGAGTTGCACACCTCTCTACGGAATTGCATCCAAGGAAATTAGTTTGGCTAAGAAATTACATGCCACGGCCAAGGCAGAATGTCACATTAGAATGACTATGCCATTTCCTCTTAGTGACAATGTGTTTTTAGAGTTAGCTTAGATGTCTTCATACAGTTTTGGCTTGCAGTACTTAAACATATCCTCTAATAAGCAAATTCACAAATAATAACTTTGCTTTGTGTAACTATTCTTCAGGTACTAACGTGTCGTCTTGGGATATCCTACGTTTTAGCATTAGCATCTGCAGAGCCCTGAAGGCAAATGAGATAGTGCATGTAAATATTAACACTTGTGTACTGGGTTTACATGGCAAGCTTTTGGTAGCCAGTGGGGGGCTGCAAGTATGGCTTCTGTGAGAAGACACCAGGAGCTGTCCCCATGTCAGATGGAGCCAATGAAGAAGGTGGAGGAGATGCTCCAGGCGCTGGAGCAGAGATTTCCCTGCAGCCTGTGGTGAAGACCATGGTGAGGCAGGCTATCCCCCTGCAGCCCATGGAGGTCCTTGATGGAGCAGATATCCACCTGCAGCCCATGGAGGACCCCAAGCCAGAGGATGTGGATGTGCCTGAAGGAGGCTATGAGCCCGTGAAGGACCCCGCACCAGAGCAGGCTCTTGGCAGGACCTGTGGCCCCATGGAGAGCCCCATGGAGTCTGGACCAGGTTTGCTGGCAGGACTTGTGACCCCATGGGGGGAATCCACGCTGGAGCAGTCTGTTCCTGAAGGACTGTGCCCTGTGAAAGGGACCCACACTGGAGCAGTTTGTGAGAACTGCAGCCCGTGGGAATGACTCGCATCGGTGGAGTTTGTGGTGGACTGTCTCCTGTAGGAAGGACCCCACGCTGAAGTGGGGGAAGAGCATGAGGAGGAAGGAGCAGCAGGGGTAGTGTGTGATGAACTGGCCATAACCCCCATGACCCACCCCCTGTGCCGCTGCGGGGGGAGGAGGTAGAGGAAAATCGGGAGTAAAGTTAAGCCCGGAAAGAAGGGAGGGGTGGCGGAAAGGTGTTTTAAGATTTGATTTTATTTCTTATTATCCTACTCTGATTTGATTGGTAATAAATTAAGCTAATTTCCCCAAGTCGAGGCTGTTTTGCCTGTGACAGTCATGGGTGAGTGATTTTTCCCTGTCCTTATCTTGAGCCACAATCCTTTCATTACATTTCTTCTCCCCTGCCCAGCTGAGGAGGGGAGTGATAGAGCGGCTTTGGTGGGCATCTAGCATCCAGCCAGTGTCAACCCACCACAACTTGTGATGATTCAGGTGTTCTGTTTCTTAAGGGTTTCATGCAAGTGATAGCCTGTGTCAAGCTACTTTGTGCAGTAAGACATGGATGATGGATTGTCTAAAAATATCTCTGTATTATAAAATGTAGACATCTGTGGGATTTGCATAAGTATACAGTAGAAAGGTTTTCATGAGGAGAAAAAACTTGCAACTGTTCTTCTGATATTGTTGTGATTTTCAGTTATTCCTTTGAAAATAGTACCTTTAGTACTATTAGTACTAACAGTACCTTTCAAAACTGGAACCCTGAATTCTCCCTGTCACTTTGAAATACAGGAATAAATTTTAAAGAAAATTCTACCAATTAGTCCTCTAGGCAAGAATGACAATGTCACATTTAGACTGTGTATTTGCATGTTGCACAACAACATATGGGCGGTATTTTAAAGTCCACCAGCTATTTTGTAGTGAATTGCAGTGCATATGAAAAAAAGTAGAAACAGGTATTAAAGAACTAATTTCACTGAGGTTCAGGTTCAAATCACATTGAAATAAATAAAACTTCAATCCCTGCTGTATGTATTATTTTATTGTACTCATATATGTGTCTTAAGCAGAACCTAATACAGAAATATCTTACCTTTAATTTATTTTGGATGTCATGGAGCTCTTGGCAACATGGACTGTATATTCAGGAAACAAGAAAACAAGTACAGCTGTCAGTATAAGAATGCTACAAAAGAAAACAGAATCTCTTCTACTTCATTATTGTCTACACTTAAAAAGTTAAATCACCTTATTGTTTTTTATTTCTGCCATGCCCTTTTTTCTCATCTCTGAATGCTAGTCCAGCTTCAAACCTTTACAGGGCTTGCTCTGAAGATACAATTTCATCACTATCAGTGCTTTTTTTGTGCACATCCTGATAATAAAGAAATGCTTTCATCCACACAGATGACAACACACTTTAGTCTTCTTTGCCATAAATCCAATAAAGTCCAAGTCTGCAAGTATTCAGAAATTAAACGCACATTTTAGTGTTTATATAGGCATGCTGTTGTGTTTAGAGAAGGAGATTAACCAGAGTGGTCACGGAAAACTCTGAATAACAAATCCCATGCTCCCATAAAGGCCTAGATCCTTATGACAAGAAAATTGTCTGCCCAAAGCAAGGCTGTATTTCTTAGAAGGTAAAGAATAATATTGCACTTTTTCTGTAAAATATCAGACATTTATTAACTGTAAATTACCCTAGTGAGCTATTCAGTAGATTCTCTCTCTAAAAGTTCACATTTTCCTTTGTACAAAGTACTCAAAATTTATAAAAGCAAAAAGGTAATAAAAATATTTTATTATAAAAAGAAAGAACGTGTCAATGCAGGGTTCTGCTAAATGGACCTATTTAATAAAGTAGATCTGTATTTATATGCAAAGGCAACGCTTAAAAAGATAAAACTTCCCTGTAAAAGTAAGAAAATATTAAAACAGAACTTATAGTTTGTATCTCCAGGATTTTATTCTTAAGCATTAGATATGAAATAAGATTTACAGAACCCCTACTCTACTGAAAGAATGAGAACTTAATGCAAAACTATGTAACAGATCACAGTAGCACAGAAGATCACATTGATTTAAAAATAATCTTTGGAGGATGTCAAATTAATGTCAATGGATGGCTATAGGCTCTTTCATAAAGACAGGCAGGGTAGAAGAGGTGGAGGAGTTGCACTCTACATTAAGAAAAACCTTGAATGTATCAAAGTCAGCTATGGTGATTGCGACAGCTCTATCGAATGCCTCTGGGTTAAAGTCAAAGGGGTCGTCTCCAAGCAGGACCTCACAGTGGGCATCTGCTACCGACCACCTAACCACTATGACGATGTTGATGAAGCGATACTTGGGGCACTAAAACAAGCTTCTGGCCGACAAAACCTGGTCCTGATGGGTGACTTCAACTACCCAGTCATCTGCTGGAAGAACAATATGGCAGCTTGCATGTCATCTACCAAGTTCCTGCAATGTGTAAAGGACTGCTTCCTCACACAAATGTTAGATGTGCCAACCAGGAATGAGGCACTGCTGGACTTGCTATTCACAAACCAAGAAAACCTGCTTTGTAATATCTCAGTTAGTGATAGCCTTGGCTGCAGTGATCATAATATTGTGGAGTTCGGGATCCTGCTGAACATGCTGAAGGACAGCTCTAAGACAAGGGTTCTGGATTTTAGAAGAGAAAACTCCAGTTCACTCAGGGCTCAGCTGGGAGGGATTTGATGACATGCTTCCATGGAAGACAAAGGAGATGATGAGTGCTGGGAGTTCTTCAAGAACTCTTTATTGGAAGCACAAAACCAGTTTATCCCATATAAATGAAAGGGAAGTAACCTGAGCAAGAGCCCCCCTTGGCTCAACCATGACCTGGGTCTACTCAAATCCAAAAGGGAAGCATACCAGAGATGGAGAAGTGGAGGATTATCCATTGAGAGCTACAAGGGCATAGCCAAGGCGTGCAGAGATGCAGTTAGAAAAGCAAAAGCCCAGCTCGAACTGAAACTGGGCATAGATGTCAAAAATAGCAAGGAAGGTTTCTTCAGGTACATCAACCACAAGCAGAAAAAGAAGGAAAACAGAGGCTCACTGTTAAACAGAATAGGAGAGTCAGTCACCAACAATGCTGAAAACACAGAGGTCCTCAACACTTTCTTCACCTCTGTCTTTACCAACGCTGTTGGCTCCCAGGCTTTGGGAATGAAATTGCCGGTTGATCCAAACACCGACCCACCATCAATGAAGGAAGAGTCAGTACATGAATTACTACAGGAGCTTGACCCCTATAAATTGATGGGCCCTGACACCATCCACCCGAGGGTGTTGAGAGAGCTGGCTGACATCATCACAAGGCCCCTCTCCATAATCTTCGAGAACTCGTGGAGAATGGGGGATGTCCCAGAGGACTGGAAGAAGGCAAATGTTAGCCCTGTCTACAAGATCCTCCTCAAGGGAGGATCCGGGTAACTATAGGCCCATCAGCCTTACTTCAATCGCTGAGAAAGTTATGGAATGAATCCTCCTGAGGGCCATCACAAGTCAAATGAAGTACATAATTGGGAAAAGCCAACATGGCTTCACTAAGGGCAGATTGTGCTTGACAAATCTGGTGGCCTTCTACAACAAAGTGACTTGCCTGGTTGACATGGGGCGGGCAGTGGACATTGTCTACCTGGACTTCTCCAAGGCCTTTGATACGGTCCCCCATGGCCTCCTCCTCGAGAAATTAGCACATTATGGCCTAGACAAGTGGTCTGTGCAGTGGGTGGGGAACTGGCTGACAGGTCTCACCCAAAGGGTGGTGGTAAATAGCTCTTTTTCAAAGTGGCAACCTGTCACAAGTGGAGTCCCCCAGGCATCAATATTGGGCCCAATATTATTCAACATCTTTATAAGTCATCTGGATAATGGCATCAAGTGTAGCCTGATGAAGTTTGCAGATGACACCAAATTAAGTGGGGAAGTAGAGACTCCAGAAGGGAGAGCTGGTCTGCAGGGAGATCTGGATAGGCTGGAAGAGTGGGCCAGCAAGAACCTTATGAAGTTCAACAAGGACAGGTGTAAGGTCTTGCACCAGGGAAAACTTAATCCAGGAGTGCAGCACAGACTGGGATCCACCTGGCTGGAGAGCAGCTCTGTGGAGAGGGACCTGGGGGTCCTGGTTGACAGGAAGCTCAACATGAGTGAACAGTGTGCTGCTGCAGCCAAGAAGGCCAATGAGATACTGGGTTCCATCAAAAAGGGCATCACCAGCAGAGACAAAGAAGTCATTATCCCGCTCTACTCAGCACTTGTCAGGCCACACCTGGAGTACTGTGTACAGTTCTGGTCCCCGCTATACAAAAAGGATGTGGACAGGCTGGAAGGGGTCCAGAGAAGGGCCACCAAGATGATCAAAGGACTGGGAAGCCTGCCGTACGAGGACAGGCTGGGAGAACTGGGTTTGTTCAGCCTTGAGAAAAGGAGGCTTAGAGGGGATCTCATCACCATGTACCAGTACGTAAGGGGTAGCTACAAAGAAGATGGAGACTCCCTTTTTACAAGGAGTTGCATGGAGAGGACAAGGGGGAATGGACACAAGTTGCTCTTGGAAAGATTCTGATTGGACATGAAAGGAAAATTTTTCACAGTGAGGACAGTCAACCATTGGAATAATCTCCCCAGAGAAGTGGTTGACTTGGCCACGTTGGACACTTTCAAGAGTCGTCTGGACAGGGTGCTGGGCCATCTTGTCTAGTCTGTGCTCTTCCTAGAAAGGCTGGACTAGATGATCCCTGAGGTCACTTCCAACCTGGGATTCTGTGATTCTGTGATTCTGTAATACCTAACATCCTGTCTCTGGGGGCAGAAGATACAGAATCTGGGTCTGCAAGGGAGCAAAGCTTTGCTTGTTTTGTAAAGTCCACCGTGTTGAATCAAGCTAATTCAGTGCTTCCAGTGGCATGGTTTTCATACCCTTAGGCTACCGACTCATTGCAGAGACCTCTTGGATCTTACTACAGGAAGTGATGGTGCAACCCAAACAGGTCACAATACTGTTTATTTGTGTATTTCCCATAATGGGTTCTTATTTAGTGTGCCTTGATCATGGCATACAACATGACTGCTTGTTGCAGCACCAAGATTAACATTCAGAGCAGATATGTGTACATACTTAAAGGCCCAGTCTTCCTCCTCTGTCCTTTTTAAAAGATATATAACAAGTTGTGTTAAATGAATTCAGAATGCCTTATGGTATTTAAGAAGTCTTCTGATTATCACTCCTTCACTTGTGGTAAGCAAATTATTGTTTTTTAAATTATAATGATATCAACAAAACCGGATTATTTTCTTTTCTTTAGCAGATGTCACTAACTGATTAGTTACAGTTAGTTGTCAGCTGGGATTGCTCCTAGTTTTGAATATTCCCACTGCACCTGCTAATCACGTAAAAAATTTGTGTACAAAAGCATTTTTTATTTTTACTTTTTTTTACTTTGTTTCTCTGTCAGGATATGATCATATTCTGTCTGGCATGGAAGTGGACAACAATACATCTTGGAAACAATGGTGGGCAATCACCTGTGCTAGTGATATCAAGCCTAGAGAGGTGGCTTAACCTGATCACAGACAAATAAGACTTGAAAGGTATGTCAAATTGCGTAGTGCCGAGCTGTAGGACAAGTCAAGCAAAGCTGGTATTCATCTGAGTTTGTTTTCAGTTTTTCAAATAAATATGAAACCCCTCAAAAGATGTAAGCTTGGGTTATTTCTAGCATATATATTCTACATTTCTTAGCAATTAGAAAAAATCTGTTGCCTACAGCAGCTTAAAGGGTCTGACACTGATTCCTGATTCCACAGTTAGCTTGATTGCACTTCTGGAATCCTGACATGGTCAAGTGGAAACAGATATTCCATGGCAGTGGGATGCATTTCAAAACTGCTTGGACACATCAGTGTGAGGTTCTGCCCAACCTAATTAGTCATGATGAGAAAAATTCAGTATGTTGTTAAAGTCACATGTTGTTCATTACTATATCAAGACTTTGTTTTTGAAAGAATAAATTGATTGTCATCACAAGAGAACAAGGTGTAGAAAAGAGCTTTATGAGAATCTGTTTTATAACATTTTACTGCCTAGAACAGCAAATGCAATGGGTCAGATACGCAGCCACAGCTAAATACTCTTTGTGTTAAGTGTACTCTTCTGTGTTTAGCTTCTGAGCCCTCACTTAGGACAAAACCCATCTGGAACATAACATGAGGATGTTCCCAGAAACCATTAGATCATAAATTAACCTGTAAATAAGTTGCTGTAATTTCTTTCTGTTTACTTTTTTTTTCTAATAATTGAGAAATAAAACAATTCGAAGAGCATATGAAAGGGACATTTTGATTACATGAACATAATTGTTTTCCTTTTTTGGTATATTTTAACTCTAAGTAACTAAGATATTTGATGTTGATGGGACTGCTCATAAGCAGCTCTACTTCGGCAGGCTCTGCTCCTTACTGTCTTAGATAATAACACTCATGAATAACAGAAATAATAGGCTAGCTCTCTTGTAGCAATTTCTGATTGTCACCAACAGCTTCAGCCAGATTTGCTGTTCCCTCTGCTGGATATTGTAACACATCAAGTTTAGGTGGTCTTCTCTCAGCTGCGCACCATCAGCCTGCTCAAGTCCTCAAATCCTGTCAAATACTGACTCTTCTCCAAACTTCTGGAACTCAGCTAACAAAGCTATTACTGATTGCTTTCATAGCACATGGCTGAGGAACACTAGTGGCAGATCAGTATTGACTGTTTAAATACTGTATTAATACAGAAAAAAAACCTGGCAACTTGTGAAGGCAGTGCCTATAAACACAGGAGTAGAAATGTGAGATCAACACTGACAAATGAGTGGTGAAGTAGGCATCAATGCAAAGGAGATTTTTAAAGAGGAATTTAAAGGAGAACAAGAAAGTAGTTTTGTGCATATTTACGAGATCTGAAGATGACCTTACTGTGCTGAATGAAGACAAGAATTATCTTCCAAGATTAAAGGAGACAAGATAAGAAAAGAGTTGTAGGCAATAATGGTCTTGACATAAATGTTTATATTGCTATATAAATAACTACCTTTCATGAGAAAAAGGAGAGGGAGCAGGTATAAGGATACAAACAGAGATGTGAAAAGAACAGAGAAACAGACTAAGGAAATTATATTTCAATTAGCATTTTGCTTCATTCCTTTTGAGCAACACAGGACTGTGTTTGTCATGGACAAAGAACAGGCTATTGAGATGATTAAAAGTGGCATTCTTCACCCAAGTGTATCCTCTGGGTGTATGTCCCTGAATTCCTTGGGGTCATTTTCTAAGTTCCTACTAACATTTCTGGAAATAGTCTGTCTGACACTCCTCAGAAAAAGGGTCTCTCTAGGACAGTGTTAGCTTAATCACATTTCTTCTAGATCTTCTCTTAAGTAAACCATCTGATCACAAGATTAACCCTACAAAGGCATATGGATGTAAAAGGAAATTGATAGAGTCTAAAAAGATTTTAAATATAACCTCTTACTTTAGGCAGCATATACAAGTATTTCTCTATCTCTGTATTTCTGTTGTGGTAGATATAAAAATATAGAAAAGATAAAAAGAACATACATACCTCAGTTTTCTGAACAATACTGAACAAGCTTTAGTCAGGCTATCCTGAAAACAGAATTTCATACAAAATATGAGACTTTTAAAGTAGAAACTTCCACTTCTACCTACAAGTTTACATCCCAGTGGCTTTAACAACAGGATATTTGTAGCAATATTCCTAGTGTCTCAATCCCCTTTGAGTTACGCAATATATTTTGTATGCTAAACATTTTATTTTGTACATCAAGTATTTTATTTTGTCATTTAATATTGCAGAGACATCTCCTCAGATTATTCACTATTTTCACTTTTTCCATAACTCAGTCAGTTAGCCTTCCTGTCTTCCTAACAAGGCTTCATGTTGTTGGTGGGAGAAGTCAATGTTTTTGGAATTTTATTTTGTTCTATGGAGAAGACTTCATAAGAAAATACAATGTCATGTGGGACTCCTTCTGCAAACCATTTTCTGAACCATATTTTTTCAGTATGAATGTTGAGGCCGTTACATATCTCAGCTATAGTAAAAGTCATATCATCCACCCACTAAAAGTATCAAAATTCACAATAACCTGTATCTCACTGGGTAATTTTCCAGTCAACAGCAGGATCTTACAGGTTGAAGCAATATTTTGCCTTTCCTCTGTAGATGTGCTCTGTGTGACTTGAAATAATCCACTGAATTTACTCAAACACTAGGCAGGTGTTTCAAATGCTGAGACTGGGAAGGAGAAACTTCAGTTTCCCTTTGACTGGTTCTTCTGAAAATCCAACTTCCCACAGTCATTGAAGAACAAAAAAGAGTCATCATTTCTCCGTACCTAGCTCCGTACCTAGCTGTAACTTACTTCCAGCTCTATTTTGGAAAAGGACTGAGAGAAAACTCAGCATCACCCCATAATTTTTACTGCAGAAAAGGAGTGGCTAATGGCATAAACACAGTCATGACGGACATTGTTATTAAAAAACCTTTATCATATATATCAGCTCATCTGAAGAATGGTTTATATACTACCTCCTAATGACAGGAACTGGTACTGATGATTGCTTTAAGTAATAAATCTCACATTTAACCAAATCAGTTCTGTTTCCTATATTGGAACTAACTAGTTTCATTCACAAGAGAATTTACATTACATTTCCTTGATGCTAGAAAGTCTACTCTTCAATCTGATCAATAGGTGTCTGTGTTTCTCCCAGACTTGGTTTACATCCTTCTAAATACTTGTAGCGTCTCCTGCCACCAATGGAGTTGCAGGTGGTTAAATAGTTTTAATATATTTTCCATTCATTGTCTATTTACTTTCATTTTTGAAAGGGGAATGTTCTGGCACAACCTATGTGGACCTACTGCAACAAGTGCATGATCAAAGGCATTCTATTATCAGATGTCACCACAGGGATATTGCAAGAGATATTCATCAGTCTGGTCCAACTAATTATCATTCTTTAAAGTATTTCAAAGGGACAAAATCTTACAATCAAGTGATTTACATTTGGTATTAGAATCTGCTGCAGAGAAAGATAATTAAACGCTAGAAATCCCATTTGTTAATTTTGTGTTTCTACTATTTTCTTGTTGATCTTTTATGCTATACTTTGTTCTACTTCTACTATTTCTACCTTGTCAGAAATAAATATCAAGATAAAAATTATATTCAAAGACAATTATGCATCACCAACTTGAATATAGTGAACTTTTTAAAAGATGTTAAATGTTTTAATACCTGGTTCTTAAGCAATTACTATGATGAGACTCTGTGTTAATGAGACTCCTTTGACAGATTAATTAAAAAAAAATTATTTCTTTGTTATATAATCCCCATTTCATCAGAGCTTGAATGCTGACAGAAATTTAACCCTGCAAGGTACTATGAAGACTGAATATGAAAAAGAATTACTAGTAAATATTAAATTTTGGTAAGAATAATAATTTGGTTGAAATCTGTGTACAAATTTCATTTATCACATCTTTTCTTGTATATTGTTATAAAATTGAAAACCTTTTTCCACATTTTTCCACACACCCTTAAAGCAAAAAAGGGAAACTCACAGAAGAGAGTAGTTTAACTCTGAGCTTCATTTGGTGCCGTTAGCTGCTGCAGTGGCCAAATTTAAGTACTTTTCCCCTGATATTTAAATTTTACCTACTGTTGATTTTCATCTGAAAACTATAGCTAGATTGCTTTAAAAAATCACTTAATGAGCCGTTAGCCAATGCTTGTTTATTTCATATTGATGACGTAATTTCAACTTTTGACTAAACTGAACAGAATGAAAGTGTGATTTTGTAGAGTTCAGGATAAAAACAGCCCAATTCAACCAAATTCTAAGGCTTTGGGACTTGTTGGATACTAGATCTTGGTATAATGAGTCAAGTTTCATTGTTCTAAGTTGTTCTAAACAAATAATAGCTTTAGTTTCTGCATTAGGAAGAGGATAGGAGTTATAGGTACTTAAGGTATACAGAAGACAAAAAGAATTAAAAGTAGGGAGAATGTGCACCCACTGCTACATGAGGGCAGGGGACCTGGTGGCAAAAGACATGGAAAAAGATGATGTACACAATGTCTTCTTTGCCTCAGTCTTCACTGGTTAGACTTGTCTTCAGCAATCCCAGGTCCCTGAGACTCATAGGAGAACCCTCAAGGAGGACATACCCATCATAGAGGAGGTTCAGATTAGGGAACATATAACAAACTGGGCGTACACAAGTCTGTGATACCTGATGGGGTGTACCTATAAGTCCTGAGAGAGCTGTCCATTTTCACCGTGATGTTGTTCTTGATCATTTTTTATCTTTCGAAAGGGCAAGAAGGAGGATTCAGGGAACCACAGGTTGGTCAGCCTCACCTCAATATCTACCTAGGAAGGTAATAGAGATAAATCCACTTGTCCATTAACATCCTTATAGAAAAAACCTGATAAAATACAGTCTAGGCAAATGGTCAGTGAGGTGGGCTGAAAACTGACTGAACTGCTGGAATCATAGGATTATTAGTCCAGTTGGAAGACAGTCACTAATGTTGTAATGGGACAAATTGTGTTTAATACTTTCATTCATGAGCTGGATGTTGGAATAGAGTGTACCTTCAGCAGATTTGCAGATGGCACAAAACTGGGAGCAGTGGCTAAGACACCAGTGGGTCATACTGCCATCCAGAGGGACCTGGACAGGCAGGAGAAATGGGCCAACAGGAACCCCATGCAATTCACAAGGGCAAGTGTTAATTTCTGCACCTTGGGAGGAATAACCCCAGGCATCAGTCATCAGTACAAACTGGAGCCGATGAGCTCTACAAAGAAGCAGCTCAGGTCCTTGTGGACAATAAGCTAACCACAAGCCAGCAATGCACCTTTGCAGGAAACAATGTCAAAATCCTCCTGGCTACATTAGGATGAGTGTTGCTAGCAGGTTAAGCGAGGTGATCCTTCCCCTCTACTCAGCACTGGTAAGGTCACATCTAGAGGGCTAGGTTCATGTCTTGATTCCCCAGTACAAAAAAGATATGGACTTTTTGGAGTGAGTCCTATGCAGGGCCATGAGGATGACTAAGGGATTGAGGCATCTGACATATGAGGAGAGGATGAGATTGCTGGGAGTGGTCAGCCTGGGGAAGAGAAGGCTCAGGGGGATCTTATCTATGGTACAAATATGAGACAAGGGAATGAAGAAAGGGAGCCACTGGCTTCTCCCAGTGGTGCCCACTGACAGGACAAGAGGCAATGGGCACAGATTAAAATACATTGCATTCCCTCTGAAAAGAGCAAAATACTTTTTTACTGTGCACATGGCTGGACCAGGTATCCCAGAGAGCTTATGGAGTCTCCATACCCGGAGATACTCAAAACTGGCCTGGACACAGCCCTGAGCAACCTGCTCTAGCCAATCCTGCTTGAGCAGGGGGATTGGACTCCATGATCTCCAGAGGTCCTTTCCAACATCAACCATTCTGTGATTCTGTAATGCTAGATGTCAAAACTATCTTAATCTTTGAGATTTTTTTCAACAGTGTTTAAAATTCTTTGAGAAAAGGCTTCTGTCATTATGACTGGTGTGGGAGGAAGTTTAAAACAGGAAAAATGTTCTGGCAGCAGCCTTCATTTGCTTGTTTATACAGGCTAGTATTTTGTTTATTTTTTCCCTTTCTCTATAATTTATAGCTGGGGAGACAAAAAAAATTGCCATTTGGTGTATTTAGATTGCAAGAGTTTACTAAGATGCCCTTTGACCCTGGTATGCTTGTAGGAATATTGAAAAAAGTGTTAAAATACATCTATTAGGACTATATGAATAGGTTTTAAACTCTAAAGCTATAGACATATCTTTATCTAAATTGCTTATGATTTCTTGTTTTCCAGGGAGGACTTGTTCAATCTGTGCTAGAAATATTTTGGATATGTGCAACATTTATTTAAACAATGTAACAACATGTTCTGTGGATGTATGGTGAGTTCAAGTATAGAGTGTTGAAAAATGAAGTCTATGCATATTTGTGTATGCATCTATCTGTGTGTGCAATGTGTTCTTCATAATAAAATATGTGAAACCGAATACCATGTGTATTTTAATGCCTATAAATATTTATAAATATTTATAAATATTTAAGTTTACATTTTGCAACACAACAGGAAGTTGCATCTAGGTCAGTGATGAGGAGAGGTTAATCTTTTTGTTTAAAAGAAACAAAGAGAAAGTTGAAATATGACTCTTTCCAGACAATAAAAAGTAAAAATAAGGTACAGGGGAAAAGATGATGATAGCTGTACATGAAAGGCTAGTTTATTGTTTGAGCAACCTACAAATACCTGCATGATATCAACAAGTTGATAATTTATTAATGCTGGAATCATATAACATAACTGTAAAAACAGATAGCACAATTAGTGATTTTTGGTTTGGTGCACATGAAGAAAAAAATCATTACATAATCTTGTAATCAAAGACAACAGACCTACAATAATACCACTGCCAAATAATCAAAGTAGGTTTTTGCTGGAGAGCAAAAATCTCCTATTTCTAATTTACATTAAAATGGGAACTTCTTCAAAGGGTCAATAGTATATGTGCTCTACCAATAACTTTTGTCTACTAATACCATTCTAAGTTCCTCCCTTGGTAGAATACTGTGGAATCGGAGAGTCTAGGCTGTTACCACAGAAAAGATGCAAAGCCATTCAGAAGTTGGAGATATTTTTTGATGCTGTAATTAATGTCATTTTTGTAAAGAGTGACAATATGAATCATTGGTTTGTAAGACACTTTCCTTGATGGGTAAATGGTAGTTGAAGTCCCAACCGCTTCCAAAGCTGATTGACCTTTGGGTAGAGATTTTCCAATGGGTCTTTCTTTCTATTATCATCTATTTTCCTATGTTTCTGTAAGAACATGGAAATTATAGAGAAGATGCTCAACTATATAACTTTCAGCAGATAACTCCTTTATAGTTCACTGAATTAAAGACTAAAAGGAAAACATTCATAATCTAACTTGAATGTCAAATGCTGTTATATTTTACTTAGTTATCCCCGTTTTGATGCAGTTATTTGTGTTTCACTAAGCCATATCAGTGTACAACAACACTGATTTTTCAGCAAGTTATGCAATGTTGATTTGAAGACACCTCTTACATAAGTTTTACTGAAACTGATGAAAACATCTGTCTTGTTTCTCATTTGGATTTCTGACTTGAGCTTTCAAACACTGGCTTTTGTTATGTCTTCTTCATTAAAAGAAAGAACGCTTTACTAGTTGTTTGTTTTCCTTTCTCTAAAGGTATTTACACACAGTAATTTCTTAATCGTCTTTATAATAATAACAAGGAATGCTGTAGAACCCTGGAGCTTTGATGTCTAGATGGAAATGGCTGGGGAAGAGATCTTCTTGACTACCAACAGACCTGAAACTACCAGTAAAAACAACTAATCTTGAAAACAAGGTTCACAAGTTTGTAGGAAGCTACATTTCCAAGAGGGAATAGATACAAATGAGACTAGCAGGTGGGTGGGTCACTTAGAACAGCTTTGATTAATCTTAAACTTATAGTTGGAAAAGTAACTGTGATACTTTGGCTGCTTTCTTTTTTGTTTGTTACAAAAATCCAATAGTTATTTAAATCCATTCTTCCAGGCAACAGAAAAGATTACTGTAATATGTAGCTTTTTCTAAGTCTAAACCTGGCATGGGTGTATCAACTAGCAAGAAGTCACTTACCACCTCACGGCCAAACATTGCTCCTCAGAACCTATGAAATGAAATGCAGGCAAAGCTGTTTATGTAGCGTCCCAAACTATCCCATAGAAATAAGGCTGAGTGTTCCACTTAACAGGAAACTTATTTCTCACCAGTGAAGAAATTGCTGGCTAATTTCCAGTGCTTTCTGCTTTTTATGTTTTTTCTGGTGGAGAGAGAATAGGGGAAACTCCAGAAAAATTTTGTTGATTTTTTCTTTCAAGTTGACCTTTATACTTAGATAATTTCATATAGTATTTATTCTAATGTATTTCATCATTAATGGGGACAAGCCAAAGGATTTCATAATCATGCCTAACCTGGCCTTCCCCTCTTTGTTCCACAGAAACACCACCTAATGCAGAGTCACAGAGAGTAAATGGAGGAACTTGCTTGATAACCAGTTCTTCTCCCTGCAGTTCTTTGTTCCATTGCTTGAGAGATTATGTGCTGGGCAGTTCATTGGTTTAGAGACACATGATTGTAGTTCATCTGTGGGAACTAGGGGATTGACTCAGCAGCACTTTGACTCCAATGTTGTTTTGTGGCTGTCTGACTTCTAAGTTGCACCTGGAGGTTTTCTAGTTTTCTTTTAGTGCAAGTAAAGCACCAAAATATGTCTTAAGTCTTTGATGATTCTTCCCTTTCCTTCCCTCTTTACTGCTTGTTTAGGAGAACTTACTGTCTTGTGGCTTTAATCAGTTCTAGGAGTCTGCAAGAATTCAGATGATGAATCCTTATTTATTTTTTTTTTTGGACTTGGTCCCCACATATGGTATGAGAAAATCCTATATTTGCCAAAACTTTGAGGTAGAATTATCTAACCCTTTCCTTACACAAGGGAAGAAGAAAGAAAAATGCAACTAGTGTCTTAAGTTTGGTTTCACTATAATGCAAAATATGAAACCTCTGCGAGGTAGTTATTTACAAAGGAAAACCTCAAATCTTCTGGGCAAAAGTGACTGAAATTAAAAGTTTGAAACAAACCAGTAGCCTGCCAGTTTTGCCCTTGCAAGGACACATCCTTTTCTTCAGCCTTGTTGTCCATTCCAGCAACTTCCAGTAACTTATGGGTTTCTACAAACTCCACACAGTTCCTTCTGGGTCTCCTGCTTTCTTTTGCTTCTGAGTCTTAACTTTGGACCTACTTCTTGCTTCAGAAGCCCCCTTGCTCCTTTCAGGAGTAAAACTAATGTTTATTTCAATGCTTCATGCTCCCAGTCTACTCTCTGTCCTTGGCTGCTTGCCCTATGCTGTTGTCCCAGGACTTCTCTGAGCTGATATGCCCAGCTGCTCTCAGGGGAAGAACAAACTCCTCTCCCCTCTTCCTTTCTAGAGGAGGTGGCACCAAAAGCATGGCAGCCAGGTCAGGGAGCCTCTCTCTCTGCTGCCCAGCCACAGCCTTGTTACAAAACACACAATTTGCATTTATGTAGTACAGGGTTGCATCAATTGTCGTGTACAGGGAAAGATCATTGTGGTTGGATCAGGTTTCAGTCACCCTGAAAACAAGAAGGGAGAGCACAGAAAGTAGATTGAAGTAGAAAGTTCCTTCGGCAGGACCAAGAGCTATTATCTTGATTTGACCGTGTGCTTCATGGTCTCTTTCTTCACTTAAAATGTCAACTGAAGTCAGCCAATTGGTACAGGTGCAGCAGAGAAAAAGGTGTTTATATCGCTTCAGTAAGGGAAGAATGGGTTATAGGATAGCTGGATGAGTTGCAAATACTTTGAAGGCCTAACAGAGTCATCCAAATGTATCTAATAAAAGCAAGGTACTAGTAATCTCTAGGTTAGTCAATTTAATTTCAGTTCCAAAACAAACAAACAAACAAACCAGCTGAAACAAAAACATGCAAATATTTTCCAAGTAAATAGAACATAACAAGGAGATAAGTAACAATCAAGATGGACTTCTCCAAATAGTTACTTTTTAAAAAAAATTACTCCTCTACTTTGACTAGGTAGCAAACTTTTTTTGGAAGGGGGGAATTGGAAGATATTTTGTGTCTCGTACAGTACTACGTAAAAGGCACTGTCACGAGGAAGCTAGTGAATGGTGATTGGATAAAACAGTTGCACAACTGATTGGAAACATATCCAGATGAATAGTCATATATGTTTCACTCTCAGACTAGCAGCCAAATAAAGTAGGTTTCTATGGGAATCTCTCCTGCCTCTGTAAGTGTTCAACACTTATGCTAGTGACTTGGACGAATGGCTACAGGCGTTTTTTGAGGCAACTTTAGAATTCAAGTTCATTTTGGCAAATCAAAGAAATGGTCTTATAAAAACATGATAAATGCAAAAATCTATCTTCACCTATGTCCTGGTTTCAGCTGGTATAGAGTTAATTTTCTTTGTAGTAGCTAGTATTGGGCTATGCTTCGGATTTGTGCTGAAAACAGTGTTGATAATGCAGAGGTGTTTTAATTATTGCTAAGTAGTGCTTACACTAGTCAAGGACTTTTCAGCTTCCCATGCTCTGCCAGGTGCACAAGAAGCCAGGAGGGGACACAGCTGGGACAGCTGACCCCGACTGACCAAATGGGTATCCCATGTCACATAACATCATGCTCAATATATAAAGCCAGGGGAAGAAGAAGGAAGTAGGAGATGTTTGGAGTGATGGCATTTGCCTTCCCAAGTAACCATTACGCGTGATGGAGCCCTGCTTTCCTGGAGACGGCTGAACACCTGCCTGCCCATGGGAAGTAGTGAATGAATTCCTTGTTTTGCTTTGCTTGCACACATGGCTTTTGCTTTACTTATTAAACTGTCTTTATCCCAACCCATGATTTTTCTCACTTTTACTCTTCCAATTTTCTCCCCCATCCGACTGGGGGTTGTGTGTGTGAGTGAGTGGCTGTGTGGTGCTTAGCTGGTGGCTGGGGCTAAATCACAACATAGAAATATTTGGCTGTACAGATATAGCTTGAGGGAGGATACACAAATGCTCAGAGCAGCATGTACAGTCATAGTAAATCACATGCTTAAAATGAGGTAAATCTCTCATAATGTTATAAAACCCAAATTTCATACATTAATAAATAAATCAAAGTATTTTCTGTGAAATGCATGAAGTAGGTCTGTGCTATCTGGTGCTGTATGATAAATGATCTGCAGTGAATTTTGAAAGAAAATGATATATTTAATCTAGAGAAAAACATGTAGAATGAAGCAGTACAAAATAGAAAAAATAAAAAGAATTTTTTAAAAAATGTAAGTTACAATAAGAATAGACACCAGGAAAAAGCCTCTAACAAAAAAAAAAAAAAAAAAGTGAGGTGCAGGAAAGGTCACCTCAGGTTGTTAATTTTCCATGGCTGGAAGATATTAAAGAAAGGTTGGACATAGCTGATCTTACCTTTGGCTGGGGAAGACTGACATGAAGGTGAGGATTAGAGAACTGCACTTTTTTTCTTTTCCCACCCACTCTGTCTATAAAAAGTCTGGTTGAGAAAATGTTTGTAAATATTATGGCCTCTCACTAATTTAATCTTTTTTGTGCAATAATATTGCAGCCTTCCTCCCACCCCGCAAGCTTATTTTGAAATATTCTGCAAACACTTAGTTTGAAGATTGAAAAGTGAAGCAGTTCCTAAGTATAGAGGATCACCTACTATTTGGAAGGATTTATATACATAAATTGTAATGTCTGATTACAAATTTGTGATAGTTGATGCTTGATCTGACACTTATCAGTTACGCTTCATGGTATTCAGTAGAGTGATCAAACAATCACAGAATCAAGAAGGACAGGGAACTGCTGGAGCAAGTCGAGCGGAGAGCTACGAAGATGATCAGGGGACTGGAGCACCTCTTGTATGAGGAAAGGCTGAGAGACTTGGGTTTTTTTAGGCTGGAGAAGAGAAGACTGAGGGGGGATTTCATCAATACCTATCAATATCTAAAGGGTGGGTGTCAGGAGGATGGGACTGGACTCTTTTCAGTAGTGCCCAAAAATAGGACAAGGGGCAACGGGCACAAGTTGGAACACAGGAAGTTCCACCTCAATATGAGGAAAAACTTCTTTCCTGTGAGGGTGACAGAGCAGTGGAACAGGCTGCCCAGGGAGGTTGTGGAGTCTCCTTCCCTGGAGACGTTCAAAACCTGCCTGGACACAGTCCTGTGCCCCCTGCTCTTGGTGTCCCTGCTCAAGCAGGGGGGTTGGACAAGATGATCTCCAGAGGTCCCTTCCAACCCCTACCATTCTGTGATTCTGTGATCTCAGAGCTCTGATTTGACTACTTAAAGGATGTTCCTAGATAAACATGGAATAAATAGGAAGTTAGTCTCAAAGAAGACTTTCTGAAGTGGCTGGGCTCCAGCTAACCATACTAGCAAATAGTAATGCTGAACAAGCTGGCAATTTTATAACAATTTCAACTTCAAGATAATTTGGGTTTTTTGGTGGTTTTGATTGTTATAACCCCAGTTTCTTTTAACATAAATCAGGTAAAGTTAATTAAATTAACCTGATAAACAGATTTTCAAACAGTTAGGTCAGCTGGACCAAAAATTGCAAGCTACCATTTCTGATTTGATTCAAAATCTCATATGCTGTAAGCCAGCTAATGCTGAACAGAAAAAATATCTAGCAATCAAAAGGATCTTTGTGGTTTAACCTAGGAGGCAGCTAACCACCACACAGACATTGGCTCACTGCCCCCCTCCCCCGCAGTGGAATGGGGGAGAGAATCAGAAAAAAAAAAAGGTAAAACCTCTTGGTTGAGATAAAGACAGTTTAATAGGACAGTAAAGGAAGAGATAATAACAACAGCACAAAACAAGTGATGCGCAGTGCAATTGCTCACCGCCTGCCAACTGATGCCCAGCCTGTCCCTGAGCAGCAATAGCCACCCCCCAGCCAACTCCCCCCCAGCTCATATACTGAGCATGATGTCGTATGGTATGGAATATCCCTTTGGCTAGTTTGGGTCAGCTGTCCTGGCTGAGCCCCCTCCCACCTTCTTGTGCACCTGGCAGAGCACTGGAAGCTGACAAAGTCCTTGACTAGTGTAAACACTACTTGGCAACAACTAAAACATCAGTGTGTTATCAACATTATTCTCACACTAAATCCAAAACACAGCGCTATGCCAACTACTAGGAAGAAAATTAGCTCTATCCCAGCTGAAACCAGGACAAAGATATAATAATTTTATAGGGGGGAAATAATGAATGTATATGAAAAAGACTGGATTTTAAAAAACAAGACCTTTTATATAACAGGGGGAAGTGGGGATGTATTGTTACTGGTCATACATTCAGACCCTTTTCTGCTGTCTTCCATTTATGAGTTTAGGCCATGCTAATAAATACCTTTGTAATAAAAATGTTTTCTGTTGAACAGGGACTCATATTCCAGCCAGTTTTCCATTTTATAATATCAGAATGAAGTTCTTCACAGCCTAGTAATTTGTTGTTAGTATTTATTTTTGTAAATAATTTTACTGGAAAATATGATTAATTAAGTCAATATGGCATAAGCATCATTGTTTTATTGCTAATTATATCATACATGTGTCTAGTGAATATCTTTTGATCTCATCTTTCCCTAAAAACAAGATTCAGTTTCATTCTACAAATTCCCTCGTATATTATTGATTAAACTTTAACGTCTCTAGGGTCCAATAAAAACAAAAAAATTTATATTTAGCATAAATTTTATAGAACAGCTTCTTGTAACATCAGGGAAGCAATAAAAGAACACTGCTTACAAAGCAATCTATGTACCATTCTTCTACTTGAAAGCACACATGGGGATCATTAAATAATAATATATTACTAGGCATTCATGATACTGGATTCCCAATAGAGACAATTACCCTTTTGTTTCCATTGGAAAGCAAATTACTCTTCATGGAAATGAGTCTTACACCCTAGTTATGTTCCTATGTCTGATACAATGTTGGAGTAATTCAGTTTGCAGCCGAAGTTAGGAAGAGTATGAATGGTTTTGGCATGACACTGCAGTCACAGATGGGGAAGCAAAGGCTTCCTGACCTGCTTCACCAAGAGCAGTCAAAATCACTAACATAAACAGCTTTATAACATCTCATACCTTACTCTTCTGTTCTGTTCTATTTCTTCATCTTATTTTTCATACTAATATTTTTGATCAATCCCTACTTTCTGTTTCTTGAAAATAAAAATAGTTGGGAATTTTATTTGACAGTATTGTCAAAAACCAAAGGCGAGAGACAAATTCTTCTCACCTACTGTCCATTCCCTTACCACCTGGAGGGCTGCATAGTCTCTTTTACTGTTATGTGGGTTTTGGCCTCATGGCATGTGCACTCACAGTCACAAAAGGAAAGAGGGGTAGCACAACTGAAATAACTGTTCATTTCCTACTTAAGAAGTGACAGGGCACACCTTGGCTGAATGGTTTTTCATCTTTGCTAAAAAGTATTCTTGGCTGTGATTTTCTCAAACACATCTGAGGGAGCTGTTCAGCTTTGCAGAGAAATATTCATTGAACCAGAGAAAATTTAAGAAAAAAAAATTAAAATATTAATTGGAGCAGACTTTGGAGTCCAGTTCTCCTTCCCAGGTGAATGCCCTCAGGGTCTCACCCTTTCTTAAATTCTCTTGTCTCATGAATATTTAATTCAACTATGTAAAGTGGAGCAGCTTAAATGGGTGATAATGAGAAATCTAATTCCTGAACATATAATAACCATGATTTTCACCCAAGATGGTAGACACAATCCAAGCAAATGAGTTCTTTCAGAAATGGGTGTTCTAAAAGGGCAGAAGATGAAAATATAAATTTTAATAGTTAAATCTAAAGAGCAGTGAGGGAAAGGAGTAGAAGGAAGCCCTGGGCAGGGTGCAGGAAAGTAAGGAACCAGAGATAGCCACTCTGGGATGATAGTGGATGGAGCATAGAGCAACGCCAGTTTTCTCCTGTGATGCTTGGCTACAAAAGGCATGAGAATTGCTTGTTTGGTGATTTCTCTGGGAGGCAGTGATTGACATGTAGCAGAGAAAGGAGCAGACCTTTAATCTCTTGCGTCCCAAGCAATACTGAAGCTACTGGCTATACTTTCTCCCACTGGATATTTTGGGGTGCAGTGAGACTGCTTACAGGATGCACAAGGGAGAAGACAAATGTCCAGTCTCTGAATTTTGACCAGGCTTAGACATGAGACAGATATCTAACAGAAGGTGAGATACATCACTCCTGGTCATATCCAGAGGCTGAACTTCAGGTTTCTTATTTGCAAAAACTAAATGTCCTCCTTATTTTAGTGCCTTGAGAACTGGGCAATAACTGAAAAGTAATTTAGAGGGTTTTGACCTGGATGTTTGATTCCAGCTTTTGCCATTTACATCTTTTGTGGATATAATTCTGGGGCTATGCTGCAAGTGTGCTTTCCTTTGCACCAGCTCATGAGAACCAACAGCTCTGTCTGTATGCCTGTAATATATTTACAAGAGGAGCACCAAATGTGAACTGCTTTGAAACACCCTGCTTGTACGGGCTTTTGATAAATGGCATTTGATTAAACCATTTGTAAGGCAAAAATACAATGAAAACAAGAAACATATCCAGCTTGTTATATAATTATTTTGTTGCTATATGATAGGGTAGAAATTCAGACACTTGAAAATCTTTTAAAAAGCATTATTGTTATACTAAAAAGGGACATAACACTTGCTTTGACAGAGTTGTGTTCTGACCTGTGTGCTGATCTTGCTGAATATTATTAGCAACCATTTTACATAGCTTTGATAAGACACGCACCATTACTCCATAAAGAAATATTTTTTTTCCTCCAAAATTCTTCTGTTATAAAGTGAAAGTACAAGAGAAAAAAAAATACAAAAGTTTTTTATTAACTTGAGGGGAAGTTGGCAATAATTTTTACTTACAACAATTTAGAAATAGGAGTAATGTGAAATAATTTGCCCCAATCCCTCTTTCCTTCTAGGCCTGCCTCTCATCACCTACTTTGGGAAAAGGGCCAGTAAGGACTGGAAGCACATCTGATCCTTGTTTTGCATAAGAGAAAATGCAGTAGAGGTTTTGGATCATAAGAGGCTACAATTTTAAGTTGCTTGGTGAAAGTCAGGCTGTGTCATGTTTAAATGTGGCTTAAGGGGATTTGGTTGTATTCTGTATAGCTGAAACTGATGTTTCTGAAATTTCTCACACCTCTGCAAGAAGAGAAACCACTGAGTAGCCAAACCATTCATATAAACTGTGTTACGGCCAAGTATAATTCCCATCTCTCTCTAATTTAGAGGTGGGACTTGAAGCTGGGTCTCCCACAGACTGAAGGAGTGGCCTTGCCGCTAGTTAATGAAACTTTTTATTTTGTTTATATGAAACAACCAGTCATGAAAGTGGAGCAGATCTAACTATCAGTTTTAGCTTGTAGAAAATGCAGATAAAACAAATGAATAAATGTAGGAGCTTCTAGAGTCCATACAGCTTCATAGCTATGTGCTGAGCTGCTATAGTCCCTGTAGGGCCGCTACAGGCCTGATCTATTCTAGTTGGACTAGTTGTCATCAGCTATCTCATCCCAGAACTGAATAGCTTCATAAAAATTTTGGCTTGAGTCAAATAGAATCTTTTAATGAAAGTTATTTCACAGGAAAATTCATGTATCAATTTTAATTATGACATATTAAGTCTGCTAAGACGTGATGCTTGTCCGGTCAACTAAGTGAAATGAGGCAGTGTGTTTGGTAGAGTTGCAAATTCTGTTGCTGATTACTTGTAGGATAATAAGCTACAGGATATTTATGCAAGTTTGGGCAGAGGAAGGAAGGAAGGAAGGAAGGAAGGAAGGAAGGAAGGAAGGAAGGAAGGAAGGAAGGAAGGAAGGAAGGAAGGAAGGAAGGAAGGAAGGAAGGAAGGAAGGAAGGAAGGAAGGAAGGAAGGAAGGAAGGAAGGAAGGAAGGAAGGAAGGAAGGAAGGAAGGAAGGAAGGAAGGAAGGAAGGAAGGAAGGAAGGAAGGAAGGGAGGAAGGGAGGAAGGGAGGGAGGGAGGGAGGGAGGGAGGGAGGGAGGGAGGGAGGGAGGGAGGAGTATGGATTGGTAGGTAATGCTGAAATTTCATTTCCAAATTGGGGTGACTATGGAAGTATCTACATTCACTGTGAATGTTTTTTTTTTTTTCTAGGGAGAAAGGGAACAGGGCCAAAGACTAATGATATTTTTGTGGATTCTCCCTACAGCAGATAGGAGGTTCTTAGAAAGAGGTTAATAGGAAGAGGTTATTTCAAATGACAATTCAGAAACTCTAAGATGTTCTGAATTACCCCCTGGAGTAGCTCATCTCTCTTCATGAACTGGAGAAAGAATATAGCAAGACTTGTCTGAAACTAGCCTCTGCATACAGTCACTCAGCATGGCCGTGCAGTGCAGTAATGCATACATTTGTACACAGTCTCTCTGACTTCTGGAACCCATTATGCATTCAAAATGATCCAAGTTTTTACAGGAAGAGGATGAGATTTACTTTGCATTCACTTTCTAGGCCAAAAAGATAGGAAAAAAAATGTATTCTACAGAAATATTCAGACTCTCCTTCAAACAATACTACCTTTCCAAAATATAATCAGAGCTGCTTACAGATTGCCAAAGTTGCAAGTGCAGTCTCAGCCTGCTATAGGGTCCCATGTGGGAAACATGCACAGTTTTTGAGCCTTTCTGTTGGAGGTCTGTAGGGTCAACTGACCAGAAGCTAGTGGGCTGATGTGGGAAGCTGGCAGGTGAGTGTCTCCCTTTGGCAATACTCTTCCTTCTGGGGTTGGCTCATGGCTGCTGAACGGGCGGGTTCCTTGGTTTAACATTTTCATCTGTTGAGTCAACAAAATCAAACTTAGATTTATCAAAGATGTGCTAATGGAAATATAGCATCCCTGGTAGCATAGCGTAACATGACATCTATTCTTTGTTACATTATGGGGTTGAGTGTAGTTATCATTGATGCACTGCTATCATCTCCTCTTCTTAACTTAAGAATAATACTCATTTGGAAGACTGGTATGTCTAGGTAGCAGTGTCTGAGAAGACAAAGTTGTATTCCTATAGAATAGAATGCAGTAGACAAATCTCATACAGTTGCTTAAGGTTGAAGCCCAGCAGCACATCCCATCTACAAATACAATATCTAGGTAGTCTTAGCCATAAGTAGGATGCTATAACTTGAGACTGGTTGACCTGTTACATCAGTTGGACCATTGACACAACCTCCACTCATCTGCACTAACCTCCAGTGTTGGGCTAAGCCTAAAATTCAGGGTCTCCCAATTTCAACAGTCTTGGCTTTACTAGTCTTCTTTGTGAGCTGCTGGGAACTATCCTTCTCAGGACTCGAAATAGCAGGAAGGCTTCAGGCATTCTGAAGTCTTTCAAAATATTATGGAAGCCCTTAGTGCAGGTGTTTCAAAGAAATAATGGGGATAATGGCTTTCCTAGTTGTGGACTCAAGGTTGTTTTAAGATGGTCTCATATTTGTGGCATTGCTCATTGGTCCACACTCTCATCTGGTGTAAAACAGCTATATGCTTTTGAAATCAGTGGAGCTGTGCAAGTTATAGCAACAAAGACTCAGGCTTTTCACTTCATAAACACATTTTCAAAACATGTTAAAACCAAGGCACCTTAGGGTTCTGAGAATTCCCTGCAGGATGACTTAGTTTGTCTGGTATTAATCTGATTCACAGTCCAGTTAAGAGAGTGTGCCAAAGGAAACCCCAAATATAAAGGCTGTTTGGCTTTTCTCTCACAGCTACAGGCGTGTTCCTCCAACCTGCTTCTTCCCAAATGGAAGGGATGTTCATGCCTTTCCCATAAAGTTTATTCCCCATGTTGTAAAATGGGTACCTTTACTATGGTATTTTAAATTTACCCGGTCTATTGACACCATTTCAGGACTGAAGCATTTCAGGCAGTAGCAAAATCATGAGGCATATCAGCTAAAGGCCATAGGTGCCCAAATGCCAAATGATCATCTTAAATGCTCAGCAACAACCCAGTTGTAAAAGTAGCTAGGCGCTCCCTTTCCCATTTTGACCTGACAATTCCCTAGGCATATTTAGCATAATTGTTTTATGAACATATGGTATTGTCTTTACCAAGACAACTGAGCAGATGTCTCCTGGAATGGATTTCCAAAAACTGGTTAGAAGAAATACAGTGATGGGCCAATCTAGTAGGTGTGTGTGACTGATGTTCTTTGCTAATCTTGGATTATTCTCGATACAAGTTTATTGATTTTTTTTCTCTTTTTTTCCCCCCTCTAGAAATACAGTGGTAGGAAAGAGTTTGTTTCTGATGTGATTAAAATGCTTGCAGAAGAATTGAGAAGTCAAGGTTAATTCTGTCTTCCTCTTGAAGGAGGTCACTTCTTTCAGTTCCCAGGAGAAGCATTTTCCTCCACTGTCCAAGCATAAGTTCATTGTTAGATCTCATCACAGGTCTGTGCTTAATAAGACAATACATGTTTGCTATGGAGTTTAGGTGCATATTTCCAGTCTTCCACACAGAGTTTTCTTTCTAGTTGAATCATACGTACTACAAGGATGTAATCTTATCAACATTTCTAGCAAGTCTTAACTCTTACATTTCTAACTACAGAGTAATCAGACAAGATTATTAACAAGATACTTACTCTAATCAGATTAAAAGTCTTACTGTTATCTTCTTTACTCTAAGAAGCCCTTTAAAAATGAGTTACAGCACTATCATTCTTAGTTAAACATCTTTGATCCAAAATTTCCCTCACATTTTATTCAGTTTCAATTTAAGTCACTGGAAATTCTTTCTAACTCTTGTGATCAGTCTAACTACTGTGAATTTCACAAGTTGGTTGATATAGTCTCTATAATTACCATTGACAACTCTTTGGTTGGTACCTAACATCACTGGAAATGTAAGTAAATCTTTTGTCTTCTGTCAGGTAATGGAAAGTCTCAAAATACATTTAGATGGCATTTTACTGCATACTGTGAGTATTTTATTATTTTGGATAGCTTTTGTAAATAATAGCTATGTAACTGTTACTTCCCATTATAACAAGTCTTTCTCAATAGAAAATTTGATAGTTGTATTATGTGTTGTTATGAATATGACCTGACACACTCAATCTGTGAGTTATCCATAATATTATTTGCATGCCCAGTCTATTGTGGAATAAAATGCTATATGATATTTTAATGACTTGGCTGCTCTATACAGAAGCAAAGTAGATAATTTTTTCTCTAACACATTTTGGAAAGAAATATACTTTAATGGTGTTTTAGAAGATTAGCCATATTCATTTGGAGCTAATCTTATTACTGAGTCAGTGTTTTAAATCATGGTTTCTATGCATCTGATAACAATATAGGCATAGCCCTTCAGTACAAACAGTACACCTGTTCAGACATACTGATCCACTGAAAGACAGGTAGGTCTTCCAACTTCTTTTCACAATGTTTTACCCTATTAAAAGTATATGGATTGACCTTATCTATAAATAATTTCTTTAATGTTCAGATTAAAGCAGCATAGTAATCTTATTTACCTCCCTTGATTTCAATAGTTAGACATAAAGCACTGGATTGCATCCAGAATCTATATGCAGCTTTTTATAATGTATTATTCAAGAAGTCTGCCATTAGCTACAGTTTATATTGCAGTACATGTTGCTGTTACAACATAAATAAGGATCTGCCACTTCTCCACTCTGTGATCAGGAGTATGTGCTGCATCAGCTTATGTAATGAAGGAAGGATGTGGCACTGAGCTTTGTTCAGGTCTCTTTTAGCAAGGCTGTTATAAGGTCAGAAATTCACTATGTGATATACTCCTCAGCTGAAGTGCAAGGCCTTGATTTCTCCTGTGTATCATAGTCCTGCAAATCAAACTGTCTGGCTCATGGAACTGACAGAGTAGCTGTGAATGTGAGAGAGATACATGCTACAAGACTGAGAATGGTGCCACAGCATGAATGCTGCCAGATTAATAAGTAGCACAAATGGGAAGGTTGCAGACTTCTAAACCCTTGACATTCACATCATATTTATATACCCCATTTTACAAAATCAGCCAGACGCAAGTATCTTGTGCTACACTGTTTTATACAATGACAGCATGGTCATCCTAAAGGCTAAACTCCTTGACCATTCCCACTTCCTAGTTTTTGGAATGCCTTTCATAATACATTGAGGGCTAAAATATCACTCTGGGTAAAATATTAGGAGCACTTAGCTATCGTGCTCTCCACAGTATTTTTAGAAACAGATTAGATGATGGATACACAGTTTTGAATGACCCCACTTAAATCTAATAGCACTTGTCTCGAATGGACACATTCCATATTCTGAATATTTAGAGAGGCACGTATGTTCCTTTCCATGGAAAAGAAAGGATCTAAATGGCTGAAAGGCTCTTTACAGCTATTTACATCTGTGATCAGATGGTGAGCTGTGTTATCTGAGGGCAAGAGATCAATGGTGGATGAAGGGGAAAGCACTTTTGCAGCAAGGTCAAAGATGGGAACAATGGCTTGGAGGTGAGAGAGAGCAGGGTCAGAGAAAGAACAGAGAAGAAACTCTTCTGTCTCAAACAGGACAAAGTAGGTCAAGTAGACCTATAGCAGGAGTCCTGAGGGTAAAATGCCCATATACAGGAGGTCTGTGGCAATGCACTTATGTTCCTCAGAAGTTTAGGAAGATAAAAGAAAGTCCATCCCATTACAATGAAGAAAGGATGAAGCAAGAGGAGAACACTTAAGGTTCTGATTCTGATGTGGAAAAGGACAATACATATAGGTCTCATATTTTTGTGACACGAAAGCAACTGGAACATCCACTAGCCTGAGTAGGACCATCATCTTATAACAGCAAGATGCCTCCTTCCAAAGGCATGTAATTTGGCATCATCCCAGCAGCATTTCTTATGACCAAGGCATGACAAAATAATGCCACAGGATTTGGTGAAAGAATGAAAACCTTGTCTCACATTGTCAAAGGGCACTAGGACTGTGATTTAGAGGGCTTCAGTATTCCATAGGTTCCAAATATTTGGTAGTCTAGCCAGACCAGAGTTCTACCTACTCCTAAAATACAGGAGGCATTCTCACAGATCCACTGAAGGGGTAACTCCATAGATGCCCATGCCCATGTGGACCTTGGCCTGCAGTCAGAATGGCAGTGATGCTGGCAGAAGTTTCCTGACCTAAAGAAATGGCTCCTGTAACAGGCAGGAAAAGACAAGGGAGTGTTTGGAAACGGTGCCTAGCAGGATGGGTTTACAGGACAGTAAAGGTCCATCAGATTTTTCTGTTGTCTCCCAATGGACATTTTTTCCTGATGGCTTTCATAGAAACCCAATTCTCATTTATTAAAACTCATAATTATAACTCATTATTATGAAGGCAGAAGAGAAACAACCCTTATTTTTATTAACCGCTCTTTGGCCACAGTTACTGTTGCAGGAGAAACTTTACTCCTTAGCTGCCTTGAAAGGCCAAGCAGAAGCATTGCCTCTGTGTATGCCATGACCTCTTCTGAGAAATCTCCTCAGACCACAGCCTGAAGAGGGCCTCTGAGCACATAAATCTCAAAACCTTTGAGAGAGTCCAGAGGGCCTTTGTAAGACAGGGTGGCTTTTCCTGGTGTATTCTCGTTACACTTTGGCTAATGTGTCCTGGCCAGTAAGAAGGCCTGGCCTAGATGTAAATATTCCTTATGTTGTTTTCTGTTGGTTTTCTAAGAGGGCGGTGAGTCCTTGTAGTTCTGTTAAGTACAGACTGGTTTTCAGGGCCAACAGGGTTTCTTGCCAAAAGAATAATATTTTCATATTTAACAATAAGAAAATATTTCTGCGCTTTAACATTGTGACTGTTCTCTTGAATTCAGAGAGCTTTTAGCTGCCTACCTCCCACCTCTCCTCCCCACTCTTGGTGGAGTGCAAGAACCACTGACCTGCGCCTTGATCTGGGCAAGCAGGAGCTCTGCTCCAGATGGGAGCGTTTCATATGACCCTCAAGTCAGATACTTTGGAGAACAAGGAGAGTGCAGAAATATGTGAGTCTAGGCAGTGAGCACCAAGGGACAGAAGGCTAGCCAGCCCCCACAAGTCTTCAGTACCATGGCAACCAAATAGTAAAAAATTCAGAAGAAAGTAGGTGGGATGTTATATTTTTGTCACTTACTTACAAACAAGAGATGTTTTTTGATAAAAGAGAACAGGGAAGACCTGCGTGGGCTGAGCAGCCTTAAGAAATTGTGATGGCAGCAAAGGGAAAATCTCTTTAGGTAGATGAGGCAGAGAAGGAAAGTAAAAACTGTGTCACAACAAAAAAGCAGAGTTGTTTGGGAGGGGCATGGAGGATTACAGGGTGTGCATGGTGCACACGCATGCGGGAGGATCTGGAATGAGTGCTGGATGCTACCACACTCACAGGACCCTCAAGGAGAGCATGGGGTGAGCAAAGCTATAGCAGACTGGAGGGAGCTTGCAGGTCTGCTGGATTGCAGGGAGGGAGCAGCAGGTCACGGTAGTGGTCAAACTGCAGCTCAGGTGTGAACATGCTGGAGGAGGGGCACATGCAATTCTGCACACTGGGTAAAGTGCAAAACCTTACTTCAGATTTCTTTTTTTTATATATTTTTGGTTGCTCACATGAGAAAGTAACTAAATATGTCACATGAAAGCTGTGTTATTTCATGATTACAAACACTGTCTTATGTTAGCTTTGGAAGCACTTTAATGTGAAGAAGGACGGATATTTGTTTCAGAGCTTTCTATATATCTGTGTCTAGGATCTTTTTACATTTTCTGGGTTTAATAGCAAGGATGAAATAAAAATTTTATGTTAAACTTTTAAAACCAAGTTTTAAATTTGAAGATTTTATTTTTGCATATATTTATTTAAATTTATTTATTGCATTGTCACTTAAAATAAGTAGATCATTTTTGTGACACTTGTGGCATCTGGTTTTTCAGCCACAATACTTAGTAAATCTTTTTAAAAAGTTATGTTTGGGACAAACTTCTTCAGATTAAGCATGGAGGTCTTTGGTGTGTAACTATTTCATTGCTGGACAGGTGTTCTGTGCCAGTCTTTGCTTGTCTTTCCTGTTTGATCAAAACCAAAATGATTTTGTTTTTTTTTTAAAAAAAAAAATACATGCAGGTGTCATGTGTGTCCTATTCTTACAAGCTCTTTAAACAAATTTCTAAAGCACTGTTTTTAACTGAGCATCAAAGTACACTATATGTGTTGGGCAGCAGGGATGATAACTAGAGTCCCCTTTATAGGACCATTGTCACTGGAGAGCATTCCCATAGTGGTTTTACAATAAAGTATATAAATTCAGAAAGAAACTTCCTAAACTTACTATATTATCTTGACTATGTATCTGCAAAATCAGAAGCAATAGGTTGTTTCTGATTATGACAATTCCAGTAATACCATCTGGGGCTTTCTTCAGCCATATATAGTGGAAGTAAAATGTATAGGTTTTTTTATTAATTCTATTTATAGTAATAAAAATGCATAAAGTATGCAAGTGATAAAGCGAAATTAAAATTAAATGCAATGCAAGTACCATTGACTTATTATATTGCATTAATGGACTAACTTGCATTGATAGAATAACACTGCACTCAATATTTGTGTTCATCACAATAAAGCTGAGGTGTAATATATGAAAGAAATTCTCTTTCAGTAGAAATCAAATTATATTAACACCTCATCAGAAGAGTCTCTTTTTTTCTCAGACTTCTTAATCAGTGTCTTTAAAATCAGCTTAAATGGAAGCATGCTCCTACTATTCTTGGATCCTTTAGTGAAATGCACTGGGGAACTCAATGTTGTCAGCCTGGACCAGGAACTGCTTTTAAGTGCTCTGTGTCAGTGAGCATGGAATGCTGTGAGGTCAGGAAACACGCTTAAATCAGCTTTTATCCCAACCCAGGCTACATAAGAACAAACAAAATAAGTGTTTATTTACCAAATATAAATATACGGCACTGCTTGCAAACATTCGGAAATAAAAAGAAGCAACATATATCTACCCAGCATTTTAACTTTCAAGGTCCATTCCACCCTGCAGAGGTCAGCTAGGAAGCTGACAGATGCTTCACAGCCTTCCTGTCTGAAGCCTGGTTTGTAAGCAACCCGACTTTGTCCAACTGCATCCATGGAAATAGATCCTGGATTTGCTGTTCCTACTTCACAAATATAATTCTCCTGCTGAGATTTAACAGAATGAAAGTTCCGTCTGCAGGACTCAGGATTTTGGGCAAAGTTTCAACTTTCCTGCCTGCCACCAGAAAAGTGTCTGCTTTATCTAACCTAGAAAAGTTAATGTCTCTTGGGTATGATCCAGGCTAGCCTTATTTTCCATACAGCAAATGAAGGATTATTTTCAAGATGAGCTGAACAAGTAGCTAAGTCATTCACTGTAGGGCAAAAGCATTTCCTACTTCCTAAGTCAATGACCCTGATATTTTCTAGAAACATATAACTGGACAACCACACATTGTACTGACATGTACATTGTACTAATACTACAGCTTTTTTCTGACTTTTGATTGAAAGGCAGTTTCAATGGACATGACATTAATGGATCACTTCAGATGGTTGTGGATTTCAAATGTTTTTCTTTGAGCAATAGTGTGATATCAGAATAAAATATACAAGGTGACAAGTTATGGTAATAAAGTGAGTTTCTACTGAGAAATAATTTGTGCCTCTTTCTTAATTTCTGGTTATCTGTATGGAACTTCTTACAGTTATGATTCAATTGTCCTTGCAGGTTGTGGGAGACACTTTCTGTAACATTGCCAGGGAATTTTTGTAAGAGGTGTCAATAAAATATGTGGATTACAGCCCTGGATTTTTGTAGCAAACTTCCGTTTAGTTTAGACTATGCCTCTGTGAAAAAGAGGACGATAACATATGAGCAGGTAATATTTGTAAATATTGTGGTTTTGCAAAAAAAGGTGACATAATTTGTTGACCTTAAATGTATCAGCTTGGGTTAGAACCCTTTCTGCCTTCACAAACAATTGATCTCCATATCCATAACAGTGTGCCTGAATATTTGGCTACAACCCTGGGCTTAGCAGTTTATGCATAAATATGTTGCACAGAAATGAGAAGTGGCAACCTATGCAAAATCTGCATCTACTTTTCCATCTGCTTTTCTTCTATTTTGTGTCTTTTTCTTTCCTTACAAAGTCCTAGCAGATTCTGCAGAACTTCAGGCAGAAAGCGATTTGCATACGCAAGTGCAAACAGAATGACATCGGAGAGAGAGAGGTACAATTCGACTATCTCTCTTAGTTAAATGCTGAGAAAATCTGTGATCTGCAGGCATTACTCAGAATGCCTTAGGAGGCTGTAAAAACCTTACCCTGATAAAAGTAATTTTGAATATACCATCTAACCTTCCTATGTGAAAAGATGTTTTTCTCTCCCACCCCCCTGCTAAATTCTGGCAAGCTCTTTATATTATCTAAAGCCACTAGCATTTCTGCAGCTTCAGGAGACGATCTACAGAATCCCAAGGAATCTACATTAACATCTCCAGGGTTTGGCTAGGTTTTGTGTTCCTTGCACAAAGGAACACAGGACTGCTCTGGGGATTGTATACAGTTCATGCCAGTGTGTGATGGATGGTTTGTGATGCTATGTAAATATTTTCCTACTTTTTGTGTTATATTTTCGCATTATATTAAACATTACAGGTGGAGAATAGGTATTCCATGTCTCGGCTAAGGTGATTGTGACAGACCTTATCAGAAAGTCAAAATGACTGCTTACATTTAAAAATTTACTTCTATTTAAGACACAAAAAATGCTGAGAATGCCACATCTACTTATTCTTTGTTTATACACTTTGCGGCTGTGCTACTTTCCCTAAATATTCCATTATGGAAGCATATGGATGTATGCAGAAAAATTAGTATCACGCTACAGGACACAGCTTTGTTCTAGCTCATTTGCAGTAGGGTGCCTGGTGTAATAATTTTCAAGCTAAAAAAAGGCACTATGTTCTATTTCTGTAGGGCTACAAGAACAGCATTTTATAGAGAGCTATTCCCCAGGGCAGGCCTGTGGGAAAAGTTGTAATAAACTGGCTCCCACCATTGTATTGTCCAGCAGACCAAAAAAAGCAAACAAATAAGTCTCTTCCTTTCTTTTTAAAGAAACATGTATCATTGTAATTCTGTTGTTTAATCTCTATGTATTACAAGTAACCTACATCAATAAAAAAAAAACCAAAAACAAAAACCAAAAACTTATTGCAGGCAGTTGCAGCATGGCCAAAAATGAGATTGCTTTCTCCAAAGAGAAATGATACAACACTGTCCCAATTCATTGTGAAGAGGCCAACAACCTCTGTTCCTTTAAAAATATTTGTGAGTGGCCTTCTAATACTTCTTTTAGTATCAGCCTTTTTTAATATAGCAGTTGTGTTTCAAGATGTCCACTTAGTAACACATTATTCAAAGCTAATGACAGTTTGTATTGCAGTAGAATTTTTCAAGTCAGGATTTTGAATCAGCTTACAAACACTTGCCAAAGCAGACTGAAGGACTGTATATTAAATAGATGCGGATGGAAGTAAAAGGAACTCTGAAAGGGTTCCTCCACCTCATGTCTTTCCCTAACTTCTGGTTGTGGTTATCAGGGCTGGTGAGAAGAAATTTTTTTATAAAGGTTTTAGATGATTTTGGATACCTGATATTTCAGTATTTTGTTACACACACAAGGTCTTTCAAAATGCAGATTGTCTCATTTACTAAAAACTCATGCAGAAGAAGAAAGAAAAAAAATTGCAATTCTTTCACAGACCACATTCTTTATATTTTTTCTTTACTCACTTTTTGAAATAAATGCATAAAAACAGCACCACCAAAGCCCATGCAGCTATAAAACCTAGAAAGAGTTAAAGCTGCTTCTTGGGAAGGATTGTGTGCACTAGGAGAAATGCCACCTTATTAAAAAAGCATCAAAACCAAGGTCTATGCCTGGGGAAACAATGGCAGAAAACATGGCTCAGAGAGGCAAGGTTGATTGATCCCCTAGGCACAAATGACAGTTCATTCCTGTGGAGCAGACACAGACCTCTGCAGAAGTTGGGCATTGGTCAGAGGGACACGATTTACCCAGCCAATAGCTCTGGAGACTGAGCAGGATCCAGTGTTGTATGCCTTATACCACATAGTCTAAGGACTCATGCAGGAGGAAAGATTCTGCCTAGCCTCAAATGCTGACAATCTAAGCATTTACAAGGAGAGCTGTGATCAAAGGAAATGTAGAGGATTTCAGGGGCCTGGGCACAGCATCACCCCTGCTTCATGCAAGAACTGATAATATGAGTTAGGGACACGAGCTATAAGCAATGCCAGTACTCTCCTGAAAGCCAGATAGCTTGGGAGCCCTTGGCTCACCCACAGAAGCCTTCTGAAGGTACCAAGCCAGGCTGTGGTATGGGTGATGGTGGCTTTTTTCATTGCCCTTTTTCCCAAATCCTCTTGGATAGTTTTTACTCCCTTGCTAGGGAGTAAAAACCGTAGCTAAATAAGACTAAACTGTTGAAAAAAATCCCACATTTTTATTATCCAAGCCTGCCCAATAATTATTCTCTTTGGGCAATCTCAGAAGACTACTCTTTATGAAAAGTTCCCTCAAGCAAAACAAAACAGTAGATAACAGAAGCCTTTCTGGAAAGTTTGGTTTTTATATATAAATATAATGTTGTAAGTGGAAACATAAACAGGAATTGTGGCAGATGATGGAGACTGTGTGACACAGTGCCAGGTTTTGGCAAGGTGAGAGACAGGTTCACAAAACCTCTTTGGAATTTGGACATGTTATGTCCAGCTCAGGACAAGCAGACAGATGTCAGAGAAGACAAGCTGACAGTAATTTCACTCTGGTTGCTCCTCAGGTCCCATCTTCCATAGTGCATAATAAATACATTAGATCTCTCCTAAGATCTTGTTTGGAACAAACTAGTCAGTTCTCCCTCTGTGATGTAGCTCAGGAAGCGCTTTGCTCCAGTAATGATTTCTCAAAGTCTCTCTGGACAAGATCTGAGTGTCCCTGCTTTGCACTGCCTTTAACACTGCCCCAGCATGTTTGCATCCTCATCTAACTCTTCTCACCTTTACTCCATACCTTAACATATGCAGTATCTACCATTAACATCCTAGTGTAGAAACACCACCCTGTTGGGCTCTGCAACATTCTCTGTGGTATTTTGAGTACTTTCAACAGAAAAACCACAACAAAATGATACATCTTTCACAGTTCAGATAAGTACCACATGAGATTCAGAGGACATTAAGAGGAGGGCTTTGGGCCAAGTGTTACTCAGTGTGCACACAGCTTGTGTGCTTCGAAGAGCAACATCATCTGCAGTGAGAACGTGACCCAGGCTGCACAACTTGGCCTGGACTTCAGGGAATACTCCCAGGGGACAATGTCACTGGCAGTGCAGATGTAGTTGCAATCTAGTAAAGTAGCGTGTGCTCTCAGTGAAAAGTACTCCTTAAAAATTTGGGCTGTTTCATGGGCAGCTTCAGAGTTTTGGGTGAAATGGGTTGGGGCTACATGCATACTATAGCAAAGCTCAAGATGTCCAAGTCACAGGTTACAGAAGCTGATTGCTGCAATGGAGAACAACCCCTATACCTCAAACATGACCATAGATCTTTGAAGACTGAGCCTAGGTTGGCTAATTTTGAGGACCACCTAACCTCTAGTAGGCACAAACCCTGTATTAATTGTGGCTGGATTAATTGAGGCAAAGCAGAAAATTCTCCAAAAAGGCCCATGTTTTTCTACAAGTTCAACTAATCTCTTGCTCTTGCTCTTGCTCTCACACAGAGGAGAGAGACAAAAAGAGGAGGAAATGTAAAATATGATTGAACTAAATAAAGGCATGGGAGAGACAATTCTGTTCCGTGAAACGCATCCCATAGGCTAAGGTGAATATGCATTTAATACTCCCTTCCCCAGGCATTAATTAAATGGATTTGGGCCAGCTTATTCCTTCTTTCTTTTTCCTCTTATTTTTAATATCACTGATGTGAAATTTAATCCTATAAAACTTCCATGGTTGTCTATTTCTTAGATTTACCTCAATGTGTATGTGACTACCTGATAGGAGTTCTGAGTTTTCTTAAGATTATGAGGAAATTATTTCCGTCTGGTTTTCTCAAAATAATAGCCAATATACTTTAACAGGAAACACATTTGGCATTTCAAATGCAGAATTACTCAAGCAGTAAGTGAAATGCTGCTAACTTCATAGGCTGAGTTCATATCGAATGGTACTTCTGTATGTTTCAGTGCTAAGTTTAATTTAGTGAAAGAGGGTGTCATCTTTGATTAGTATGATGTGGAGATTTTTTTAATCAGACAAGACTCTTTGAAAATTAAACACTTCAGCACAACTCTTGTAATCCTTCTGATGAAAGTAATGTGACCTAGCTTGCTAGGGAGTAATGTTTGAATAAAAAAAGTTACTTCTTGAGAACTATGTAGTTATATTTAGTCTGCATGCGCTCTAGTCTAAGTTTATACAGCTTCATTCACTCAAGAAAAGTCCTTAAATATTTTTTTGAGGGGGATGGGAACGGGAGGGTGGGAACAGTGTAGTAGTAATTCCTTAGTCATTTGCAGGCTTCCTTTCCTACTGAGTAATATATTTATACATTCTATCTGCAGTTGTCAGTTTAACACATTATGGATTCATAGAAAAATTTTGTTCATTTAAAAAGGATACGATTATGAAAACTGGAAAAATTGCAGTTTTATAAATAAAAATACTTTTATTGTGTTGAAATACCTACTCCTTGAGTTGAGCAGGGGAAAAAAATAGTTAACAAGCTAAATATATCTGAAGTGGTTACTGTTGGCTGTTCCTCACAGTATTCCAGAAATGTTCCATATGGAAGGAAGCAGATCTGATATGCTTTTTTTCAAGAGGGACCCAAAAAATAAGGAGATGAAAGTAGACAGAGAATATTCTTTCATAATTAGAAGCATTCGGTCCCTCAGGTCTGAGAACTAAATTTTACCAGGAGAAGAAGAGTAAGTTTCCTAGGGAGGGATAGTAAGGAGGAAATAGAGGTGACAGTAATGCTATCACTCTCAGATATGAGAAAAGGTTGTCAGTCAGAATAATAAAAAATGTGAAATCAGTCTTTGACACTAAGATTTTTGAAGAATAAAGAAAACTGGGTTTTTATTTGCATTCATAATGGTTTTTTTTAATTTTATTTTGTCGTACTTCTCCACTGGGAAGATAGAGATTTAACAATAACTTAATTAACAATAACAATTTATAAATTTATAAATAACTAATTCCATACGTGAATGGCATCCTAAAAATAATTGTCATCATTTGCATTAATACCATATCTTAATCCAATTTCAATTCCATTGCAAAAAATTTTGGTTTTGATTTTGAACAGAACGCTGTGTCACGGTCTCAGTTAATGGACCTGGGTATTCCTCTTTCACCTAACCTATCATGGCTCTTTTTCTCTATTTTTTTCCATGTTGATGTTACACGCCTCTTGAAGTCTATAAAAGTCTTGTAAAAACCTACAAACAGACTTTATACCTGCATCCCCCTAGGCTGAAGCTGTACATCTGCAAGCAGCTGAGTGGACCTAGCAGCCTGCCAGAGCAGGTGGAGGTTGGCTTCTGCCTCACCCAGGCCTCCTCCTTCCCAGCTCCTCATACCCAGCCCTGCCGGGGAAGGTCCCTTGTACTGCTGCCTCTGGGGCTTGCTGGGTCCTCCTAGCATCCTTCCATTTACTGACCTACCTGCTCCTCCCCTGTGGGGAGGATAAGCTTTCTCGGGGCTAGAAAGAGGTAAGTGGAAGGGCATAATGGAGGCATTGAATGTTGAACAGCTTGGTGGGGATGAGCAAAGGAGAGGAGGGCAAAGGGAGGAGTGGAGACATGCAGGACCATGTGGTTAGGGGCAGTAGGAGATAAGGGTGAGGGGTAAGGGCTGGGCACACCAACACTGAGGATAGGGCAGAGCATGGTCACTGAAAGTCTGCTAGAAATTTTCTGAGACACTTTAGTATTGCTTGTGGAGACTCTTTCAGTATTGCTTGTAGAAGGAGCAATGCCGAGAGCCTGGGGCACACCATGACACTGCCTGGTGTCCCTACCAGCTGAGAGCTGTGCTAGCTCTCTTCTACCTAATCCTACAACCTTTCATTTTCTCCAGCTTTCACTGAGATCCATGAGAGCCTGAGCATCAGCTGAATGGGTATTTCTCTCTTTCTGTTTGAAGTCTGCTGTTAGCTGCCCTGAAATGTACTTTTGACCCTGTAAGCTTAGTGAAGGCAGGAGATATGGCAGAATTACAGAAAGGCCTTGTTACCTCACTAAGTAGATTGCCAATTTGTAGATTCTCTGGTCTATGGCCTATCTCACCTATAAATGTACTGCCATTTCAGAGTTTGCCCTACTTCACTGCTTTTTGTGGCTTCTTGCAATAGGCAATCCATACATATTTTTTATTTCAATCAACTCACACCTCTTGACCAGTTTCAACCATTACATGACAGATGATTTATACGCTTACAAATACATTGAAATGTGAATAGAAGGAGTGAAGGTACAGAATTCAAAATCTTTAACCTCTGCTTTGTTTTAGGGTGTGCTTTTCAGAAGTGATGGAGAAGAATGCTATCTATGGATGTCAGCGGGTATTTTTGATGATCAGTAACTAAGTGGGGTTTTCAGTATCTCAGGGATGGGTCTTGCAATCAAGTTTGGCAGTTAAGATCTGGCAAGTTTATTACCTTTTATCGCAGGTATTGTAATTTCCTATGTCTGTATCTATAGGTAAACTCTATCTATAAATGTACTTCCAGTTTACTTGAGCATAAAATAAAAGAGGTTAATTAAATCTTTTGTGAAATAACATTGCACCTGAAATTTTGCTGAAATTCTGATACTAATACCAAATTAATGTCTTTTAAATATATTTACATTATTAGAGCCCAACAAAATAGGGCCCTGCTATTTTGTTTCAACTAGGATGCAAAGTTTATTACATGAAACAGTTCTGTTTTTAGTAAAACCTTTATTCACAATATAAACAGTGTCTTGCTAACTGAATCAGAGGAATAAAAAAAAAAACCAGCAAGCATTTTTCTTGCTCAGAAATACTCAGGCATGCTACCTGAGTATGTTTCTTGCAGAAAAAGTGTTGGCTTCTTTCCTTCCTAGAGTCATGCTTTAACTGCATCTGCCACTTTGCCCTCTCAGAAACCCACAGCTGGTGCTGATGCCATCACCCCTACACTGGTTTCTAGATTAGATTTGGAGAAAGCTCATGATTAGATGCTTGAACAGTAGCCCTTTTTATCTGCAGCTTATTTTATACTGGGCTTGTTGTGCAGTCATGATGGAATACCAAACTAAATGGAGACTTATGAGAATCCTCATCTGAGTGTTAGAGTATAACATCTCAGTACTCTGGCATTTCCTTCCAAATTAGTTGTTGTTTTAATACCCAAAAGAGCTTAGTTGGTCTTTTGTTGAGCCTGATGATGTGTGGCTGGGAAACTCACTGGGTCAATGAGTTCTTCCTTTTGGTTCAAGACTTGTGTCATATTGCAGATGTTTGCTCCCTTCTGCTAAACAAGATGTCGTAAATAAATGCTGCTTAGAAATACTACTCTGAATCTTGTATAACATAGGAAAATTGATCAGAATATAACTTTGGTAAGAGTTCTTCCATGGTGGCTGTCCTAAAGTGGGTGTCTATATAGACATTCTCTCCAAATACTGGAAACTCCAATATTTTCCACTGAAGATGCAGGATATAAACTTTTATATAGAATATATAAAATTACTGGCATAGAAAAGATCATTTTCCAGTGATGATTCTAGGAAAAATCCACATCACATAAGCTTCATTAAGGATCACTCAGCCCAGGCAATTTTAGTCTTTCTTGTTACTTGGAAACCAGTAAACAATTTCACTTAGCCTCTCCTTTTCCTTCCACATCACCTATCATAGCATTTGTTTTCAGTTTTCATGTGGTTTTGTGTTGGTTTTTTTTCATTGTCCAGTAACTAATAAGGAATGGAAATCAAGTTCTACAGAGATTAAAGTCAAACATTAAAAGCATAGCATATGAGTAGTTTTAGAGTAAGGCAGAACATATAGTTTTATTGTAAGCATACAGAGTTAACTTTTTCTATGCTTTTTATGCTGTGATGGGTCAGAAAAGAATGTTTGTTCCTTGGGAAAACTAAGGTAATATCTGGAAAAAAACACAGGCTGTCCAGGCTCAGGTTTCTGATTCATTGCATTTCCACTCACTGGTCATACACACAGCATAACACTTTGCCATGTTAACTCGCTCTCTTAAAAGATTGAGAGTTCTTTCTTTTCTTAGTCTCCCTAGTAAATTACAGAAAATTATTTTATGTCTTGGTGCCTATGAAAAAGCAAAAACCCAAATTACACAGAAAACTGACTTCAGGGTAAAACAGATTGTGCATTGGCTCTGAGCCTGCCAACCATTCTTCTGGAGGGTGAAGAAAAGCTATTTATTTAGTGCATCATATTCCAGCAAATTTCCTATTAAACTGGAGGAATGTAATTACTGCATGTATTTCATTACTCCACATTTAATGAAAGGGCCACACAGTATGAAGCAGAGAGCAACAGGTCCTAAAGAACAGACAGTATGGGCATGGTACCCTTCTAGAAAGTGTGAGTATTGTTCTTTATTTTTTCCTACAACTCATTCCATTTCCAAATTCCTTTCTCCACTGTGTTTTTCATTTGTTTTTCTTCACATCATTTAGGTGTTCCTTCTCCTTGTAGTTACACTGTCTATATAACTCAGGGTACTATACTTACAACTCCTGCTTCCCACACCGAAAAAGTACTCTAACCTCTGAGAGGTTAGAATACCTTCTATCACTTTGGTGATAGAGCTGCTAAATATTGGTGGGCGTTGGACTGGACAATCTCTAGGCATCCCTTCCAATCTACAGTTTATCCTATGATTTTGTTTGGGTTCTGTGTTTTAAGCATGAACATGGGAGCATGTACCTGCCAATTCTCTCACTTTGGGGACTGAACTGCACCTTTTATGAGTCAGCTATCGGCTCTCACCACTAACCTATCACTGCCAAGTCCACCACTAAACCATATCCTCAAGCACCACGTCTACCCTTCTTTTAAATACCGTCAGGGATGGACACTCAACCACTTCCCTGGGCAGCCTGTTCCAATGTTTGGCAACCCTTTTGGTGAAGAAGCTTTTTCTAATGTCCAAACTAAACTTCCACTGGGGCAGCTTGAGGCCATTTCCTCTCGTCCTATTGCTTGTTACTAGGGAGAAGAGACTGACCCCCGCCTCATTACAACCTCCTTTCAGGTAGTTGTAGAGAGCAATGAGGTCTCCCCTCAGCCTTCTCTCCTCCAGACTAAACAGCCCCAGCTCCCTCAGCCGCTCCTCATAAGCCTTGTTCTCTAGACTCTTCACCAACTTTGTTGCCCTTCTTTGGACACACTCCAGCACCTCAGTGTCCTTGTACTGAGGGGCCCAGAACTGAACACAGTACTTGAGGTGTGGCCTCAACAGTGCCGAGTACAGGGGCACTATCACCTCCCTGGTCCTGCTGGCCACACTATTCCTGATACAAGCCAGGATGCTGTTGGCCTTCTTGGACACATAGGCACACAGCTGGCTCGTGTTCAGGCGGCTGTCAACCAATACCCTCAGGTCCTTTTTCTCCAGGCAGCTCTCCAGCCACTCCTCCCCAAGCCTGTACTGTTGCATGGGGTTGTTGTGATCCAAGTGCAGGACCCAGCACTTAGCCTTGTTGAATCTCATACTGTTGGCTCCGGCCCAATGATTCAGCCTGTCCAGTTCCTTCTGTAGGGCCTTCCTGCCCTCCAGCAGATTGACACTTCCACCCAGCTTGGTGTCATCTGCAAACTTACTGAGGGTGCACTCAATCCCCTCATCCAGATCATCAGTGAAGATATTGAACAGGACCGGCCCCAACATTGAGCCCTGGGGAACACCGCTCGTGACCGGCCGCCAACTGGATTTGACTCCATTCACCACCACTCTCTGGGCTCAGCCATCCAGCCAGTTTTTAACCCAGCGCAGAGTGCACTTTTCCAAGCTGTGAGCAGGCAGCTTCTCCAGGACAATGCTGTGGGAGACAGTGTCAAAGGCCTTACTAAAGTCCAAGTAGACAATATCCATAGCCTTCCCCTCATCTAAGCGGACATTTCTTAATGTCTTATAGGAAAAAAATCAAAAGTAAAATAATCCAAATCCCCCAAGAATTCTACAGTGTCTCTGCCAAGAATGGAGAGCTTGTTCTTTCATCCTCCCCTAAAATCCTTTACATGAGACACTTAGTTCTGCTTTTTCTTGCCTTCAGTTGGGATCAGTCCATTGTGTCCAGCCATTGCAAGCTGGCATCTGCACAAGAATGTGTTACAGGGCTGTGCATGTTCAGATGAAGTATGCTCCAACGTGCTCTGCTGTGCTTGTGTGTCTGGGTGAGTGTGTTCTGGGGCAGAAGGGGAGGAGCAGGCTACTCACAAAGGGTTTGAATGTTGGGAGGTAGGCACATGTGGTTCTGGATACAGCTTTAAGCCTGAGTTTGACTTTGCACAGACTGGCAACCTACAGACTGCAGATTAATGATGGATACTAAACACCTCCTTCCTTCCTGTGTTGCCATTCAACCCTGCACTTGCTTGTTCCATACCCCCTCTCTGCACTGGAGCTAACAACAGGTTCCCAAATAATCTCTGCTGCAATAGGAGAAAGTCCTGCAATTTGGGGGATTGTATTGTTGGAAAAAAAGTGAAAAATAAGGAAGTCAGAAAGGCGTGTTCTGAATCAGACTACAATCCTAAGAGACAGTCTTATTAATGGTACTTGCTGCCAAACGTTGTTTCACTTGCCTTCAGAACTGTCTGCATTAATGACTACCTCTACTTGGAAGTTATTTACATAAAGTATTGTTCTCATGTCACTGCTACAGATAGCAGCTCCTCACTAGGTGAGATGAAAATGAAACAGAGCAGGTTGCAAACTAATTCAGAGAAAGCTACGTTTAACGTGGTGGTGGGAAGGATTAAGTATTCCTCCTGTAATGTCCCCACCATGCACAAGGGCAAGTACCTCACCACTGGGGATGCCCTTACATGAGACCTTCACAGGTAGGTCTTCACAGTGAAGGTGCTGATCTGTACTAAGGTAGTGTGTACTTCACTAGTTCCCACCACTTGGTGTGTTTACTTGTTTCCCAACCTCTCCTGGCAAACAAGGGTCTATGGAGGAAAAAAAAAAAAAAAAAGAAAGGACATCCAGATTCTTAAGGAGAAGTCATAGAAAAGAGGAAATTGTAGGCCTGCTCATTGTCTGGGCTGGGCAGCAGTTTTTCATACCCTCTGAGGGCAAAGTGTGGTGTCTAGCCCTTGCAACGGGCAGCGAAGAACTTCATACAGCTAGAAAGGTCACCTGCCTGTCTGCCAGGTCTGTTGTTGCCACACCACTCCCACCGCTGTCTTGAATCATCTTCAGGTGCTTGGTGGCAGATAAGCAAATACAAAATAGTCAGTCTGAAACATTGCATCCTGCCCTTGAACTTAAGTGGCTTCCCAGAGAAAAAGGAGACCATTCAAATATGTAATGATTCTTAGGCATGATTTAAATTCTGCTCAAAAGGAGCTTCTTTTGTGCTTTTGACCTGTGACACAGAACTGGCTAGAGAGATTTTATCTGAAAAGCAAACCTTATTGTATGCAAGCCCATCGGTAATACAAACCACATTTTTACATATAGTTATATGCTTTGAATAGGGTAGTGCTCTAAAGGGTGCTAGAGTCTGATGCTATCATTTGATAGTGAGTGACTCTTCATCTAAGACAGACAGTGACCTAGTGTAAAGCTTATGTCTAAAAACATAGGTTTCACTGCAGTTGTCTACTGCCGAAACTGAAATTACAGAGTTTACTAATCTCATTCCAGTAAGACTCAGTTCTCTTTATTGTTTTGAATTTTTTGCACTAAAATATGAAACTTGATGACTTGATATGGCTGTAACGACTGGATCCCAAAAGTTATTAGCATTTTTACTTAAATGAACAGATATTTAGAGACATAATTGCTATATACCTTATATAATATGCATTTATTGAAGGTAGTGGAATAATATATAATAATATTTTGAGAAAGTCCTGTAATAATGAAATATATTAAAAAGCTGGATGAATAATTAGTCCTCAGATAATGTACATTTTCCAGCTTTGTAAAACCCGTTTTTCTAATATGTTTTGACACTTTTCCATTGCTGGCATTTACGTTGCACCAGAACTACAGTTGGGCTGGTGCCTTGTTTATCAGCAAAATCAATTTCTATTAAAGCAAGCTTTAAATTAAAGCAAAAAAAACCCTCTTTCATCTTTATCTACATTATATAGTTAATTTGTACATGATGTTGGACATGCTGACTGAAAATTAGACTCTTTGTACAAAATGAACTCAATCCCTTTTCAAAAAGGGTTAACTTATTTGGAAGCAGACAGTATTAGCTCAGATCTAGAAGGTCCATTCTTGTATTTAATCAGAAGTAGCTGTTCCGGAACAACTCTCATGTAGGCAAACTTTTATCTTCCTTCAGAGACAGAACTGGAATTTCCTTCTTTAAGGAAATGCTGTACTATCTGAAAAATGCTTATGTTTTAAATTCACATGCAATTACTGCTTTTCAGAAAGTCTAAGGAAAACATCTTGTGAATGTTTCTTTTCAATATGTGTGATGGGTTCTTAACAGAAAACTTCAGCAGCACATCAACTGTTCGATGTTTGAAGAAGAAGCAGTATGGCTGCTGAGGCTCACAGTGACTTCCTAGCTGAAAAACAAATCTGAAATTTCATAGTAACACACTCAATATGCAACATAACTTTGTTGATAGAAGCCATTATATGGCTGAACTCACTTGCTGACTGTTGATTTAGTCTTAGCCTTTTTTCATTTGCAAAGATTCCAACTTGTTTTGTTCTGACCATTGCTAGTTTTAAGACAAAAATATTTCAATATTTTGGATAACAGTATTTTCAATAATAAAAATAAACAGGCACACGTGCTGTGTTCTTCAAAACATGACAGAATTCACAGAAAGAACTTTGACCTAGGAAATACATGAGTAACAAGAGCTAACTCATGTCTACGTTATATCAGAGAAAACTAAAATCTTTGTGGGATTCTGTTACAGTGTTTTAGCATCTACTGATCAAGTCCAGAGAAGTAAGTAAATACTTCAATTTGAACGAGTCGAGAGCTTATGGGTAAAATTCAAGGGGCAGGCAAATACGGGTGACACTGTTGTGGACATTTGCTACGGGCCACCTGATCAGGAAGAGGAAGATGATGAGGCTTTCTACAGACAGCTGAAAATAGCCTCACAATCACAGGTCCTGATTCTCATGGGGGACTTCAACCACCCTGATATTTGCTGGAAAAAGCAACATGATGAGGCATGAACAATCCAGAAGGTTCCTGCAGAGCACTGAAGATAACTTTTTGACACAGGTGGTAGGGGAGCTAACGAGCCAAAATATGCTGATGGACCTTATACCAACAAAGAAAGAAGGTCTGGTTGAGGACGTGAGTGTTGGGGGTAGCCTTGGCCACAGTGACCATGAGATGGTGTAGTTTGGGATCCTGCATGGTAGAAGCAGGGCAACAAGTAGGATTAAAACCCTGGACTTCAGGAGAACAAACATTGGCTTCTTCAAAGATATGCTTGGAGGAATCCCATGGGTTAGGGCTCTAGAAGGTAGGGGACTCGAAGACAGCTGGTCGATAATCAAGTACCACTCCCTCCAAGCTCAAGATCAGTGCATCCCTATGAGGAAGAAGTCAAGCAATGGAGTCAGGAGACCCACATGGATGAACAAAGAGCTTCTAGAAAAACTCAAATAGAAGAAGGACATTTACAATATGTGGAAAAAGGGACTTGCCACTTGGGAGGAATATAGGCATGTTGTCAGGGTATGCAGAGGTGCAACAAGGAAGGCCAAGGCCCACTTGGAACTGAAAATGGCAAGGGATGTCAAGGATAACAAGAGGGGTTCTTAAAATACATCAGTAGTAAAAGAAAGATTGGGGAAACTGTGGGCCCACTGCTGAACAAGGTGGGAGCCCTGGTGATGCAGGATGCAGAGAAGGTAGAGTTACTGAATTACTTCTTTCCTTCAGTCTTCACTGCTAAGGCTGGCCCTCAGGCATCTCAGCCCCCAGATGTGAGAGAGAAAATCTGGAGAAAGGAAGACTTGCCCTTAGTTGAGGAGGACTGGGTCAGAGATCACCTATGCAAACTGGATCCTCACAGATCCATGGGCCCCAATGGGATGCACCCACGAGTGCTGATGGAGCTGGAGGATATTCTTGCCAAGCCACTCTCCATCATCTTTGAAAGGTCATGGAGGACAGGAGAGGTGCCCGAGGACTGAAGAAAAGCAAATGTCACTCCAATCTTCAAAAAGGGCAAGAAGGAGGACCCAGGAAACTATAGGCCAGTCACCCTCACCTCCATCCCTGGAAAGGTGATAGAACAGTTCATCCTGGAGGTCATCTCCAGGCATGTAGAAGAAAAAAAGGTTGTCAGAAATAGTCAACATGGATTTACGAAGGGAAGATCATGCTTGACCAACCTGATAGCCTTCTATGATGGCGTGACTGTCTGGGTAGATGAAGGGAGAGCAGTGGATGTTGATTATCTTACCTTCAGTAAGGTAATTATATACCTTAATTATTAATTAATTAATAATTAATAATTAAATTAATAATATTATAATTTTATATATTATATATAATAATAACTAGTGGTGTTCCCCAGGGGTCTGTGCTGGGTCCAGTCCTATTCAATATATTCATCAGTGACCTGGATGAAGGGAAAGAGTGTACCCTCAGCAAGCTTGCTGATGATACAAGACTGGGAGGAGTGGCTGATACACCAGAGAGCTGTGTGGCCATTCATCAAGACCTGGACAGGCTGGAGAGCTGGGTAAAGGGGAACCTCATGAAATTCCTCAAGAGCAAGTGTAGGGTCCTGTACCTGGGGAGGAACAACCCCATGCACCAGTACATGTTGGGGGTTGACCTGCTGGAAAACTGCTCTGTTGAGAAGGACTTTGGAGTGCTGGTGGACAGCAGGCTGACCCTTGAGCCAGCACAGTGCCCTTGTGGCCAAGAAGGCCAACGGTATCCTGGGGTGCATCAAAAGGAGTGTGGCCAGCAGGTCAAGGGAGGTTATCCTCCCTCTCTACTCCACCCTAGTGAGGCTACATCTGGAGTACTGTGTCCAGTTCTGGGCCCCCCAGTTTAAGAATGACAGGGAACTACTGGAGAGAATCCAGCAGAGAGCTACAAAGATGATCAGGGGACTGGAGCACCTCTCTTATGAGAAAAGGCTGAGACCTGGGTTTGTTCAGCCTGGAGAAGAGAAGACTGAGGGGGGATCTTATCAATGCTTACAAATATCTAAAGGGTGTGTGTCAAGAGGATGGTACTGGACTCTTTTCAGTGGTGCCCAAAAATAGGACAAGGTACAATGTTCACACGATGGAACACAGGAAGTTCCACCTGAATATGGGGAAAAAATTCTTTCCTGTGAGGGTGACAGATCAGTGGAACAGGCTGCCCAGAGATGTTGTGGAGTCTCCTTCTCTGGAGACTTTCAAAACCTGCCTGGACACAGTCCTGTGCCCCCTGATCTAGGTCTATCTACTCAGGCAGGGGGGTTGCATAAGATGATCTCCAGAGGTCCCTTCCAACCTCTACTATTTGGTGATTCTGTGCTCCCTTTTCAAATAGCAGCCATTTCAAGAATGTACTGCTAATTTATAGACAACACCTTTGGGATATATTTGAATATGTTGGAGAATCCAGAGGACAGAAGCAAGTGGAGCTTGCTGGAGATATGGTCTGTAAAGAAGGACTGAAGTAAGCAAGGTTGTTTAATCTGGAAAAGGCTGAAAAGAAACAATGAATAGGCTTTAAATGAATAGAAGGCTTCTGAAAAGAGAAAGGGAATAGTCTGTTCTCCATGCTTTAGGGAAATATGTAACACAGTGCAGAAAGGTAGCTATAAGTGAGACACTAAAGGACATTATTTTAAGAGTAAAGATTGATGTTCAATAGAGTAGACCCAAGGAGACCATGAGTTCTTTATTACTGCCAGGTAAAATCATAGAATCATAGAATGGTTTAGGTTGGAAGGGACCTTTAGAGGTCATCTAGTCAAACCCCCCTGCAGTGAGCAGGGACATCTTCAACATTGTCGACATCTTCAACTAGATCAATGACTTGCTTCAGGACTGACAAAGATACCACTGACTCTGTACTGGATATGAGGATGGGCTATTATTCTAGCCTGTTTTCCTAAAATACCAAAGAAACTGATCAATTTTAAAGCTTTATAACCTAGTAGGAACTTCTGATAAAACATTTCAGATCATATTTCTAGGCACATAGGAGAGGAGAACTTATAGATCGTTGTAAGTAGAGGGAGGAAAACAGGTTATGTCTCACAAGCTGAAATGCCAGTCTTTTATTAATATGAGGCTTATTCAACTTTTGTATCTTCATTATGCTACCTACTTAATATAATGAGGTTTATCTAGACCCACCTTAACATGTTAAACCTGAGTTAGATCTACAATGGCTTGAATACTAGGTCTTTCAAAAAATTGGTTAACAGGTTGGGGTTTGTTTTTTTTTTCTGAAAATGCTTTAGTATTACATAAAGCTTCTATTTGACAAAATGTTCTAGTTTGATATTCTTAAAGGTAGGCAGAAAATGTCAAACAAGAGTTGAAGAGAGAAACAACCAGAAGTGGCTTAAGTTTAAGAGAAAAAGATTGCAAAACATTGTGAAGAAAAAAGAAAAAGGGGAAGTAAAATAGTCATTGGAATAAACAATGCAGATACTATGTTTGGCTGTACTCCAAATGGAAAATTTTTGTAGACTCTAATCAATTTTGTACACGGTAAAGTACATATTCCCAATAGATGGATAAAATGGGATGTGTTATTTTTCTAGGGCAAAAACTTGAATCTTTGTCCTTGAGGTTACAGCAGGAAGTAAATTCTGCACATTAGTACTTGCAGCAAACAAACCAACAGACTCAAAAGCTTATTTTGAACCCAGGGAGGTAATGTTTTAGAAAAAGCACTTTAAAAGCCCTTTCTCTTCCATATCTATTTCCAGCTGCAACATCTGGTAGATTTGGTTATTTTTGCCCCACTGATGTTCTGAGGTCCTTGCTGTCATTGAGAAATATGGCCTGGAATGAACAAAATGTGCCTCAGATAATTGGAAATTATTCCAGAAGGGAGGGTTTAATCTTCCTGATTATCATAAATCTAGTTTCTACGGAATAACTTCAAAACTGGAGGTGGTGCTTTGATGTTTCTGAAGATCATATGGTAAAACCAAGTATCAGCTTTTGTGTTGCTATGCTCAGTCAACGTGCTTGTTTTTTGGATGGGTGATTTGTCAACTTGCTCTGTTGGCATGGTTTTTTGTTTATTCTTAGTAGCAGACTGCAGTCAGATGATTGCCACAGGCTATGATGTGATTTTTCACATATTAAGTTGTCCATTTACAGTCCTTTTCTGGACATTGCCTCTCCCTCCAGAGCTGGCAGAATGTATGATGAGAGAGGTCCTCAAACCTTGCACCTACCTCAGCTTCATTTATTAAATAACAGTGTTTTCTAAAGTGTTTCAATTTGGCCTGGTGACTTCGTATCAAAATGGGCAAGAAATGCTTACTTGAGCTGTTCTGCCAGCTTTGCTCTGAAAGCAGTAACCTCAGGCAGTAGAGCTGTGATAAATGTTGGGAAACTATAACACATACAGCCTCTAGAGACTCCTCTGCAGATAAGTCTTTACTAGAGCTGTAGCTTTGGTTGATTTCCAGAAGTACTAAGCTTCAAAACATGTTGAAACAGAAAGAAACTTGTAATGAGACTGGAAACAATGCACGAAGAATCAGCCACAGATTAAGTTCAGTTCAGAAATGTATTTGGTGGCTTTGAAAGCAAGTTAAATACCTTACTGATACAGCGGAGAAGTATTTAAGGTCAGAAAAAATGGTTGTGAATAGAAAAGATATCTTACATTCTTCAAGGGGAAAAAATGTGTGTTCTCTTGTTTTGCTGCTTCCTCCTTGAACAGATTTTTACAATTCCACGAAGATGAACATCTTATCAAGTAGATGGCATGTTTTGATATTTCAAATGCTTTATTTAATTGCCAAAATTGTATGATGGCTGCCTCTGCCTCCTGCAGTTGAACTCTACCCTTATTAGAGCATTGTTATCACTTTATAGAATGAAACAGAAAAGTTTGTAGTGGAAAAGAAATTAATTTTTTACATGAAGAGAGTTAATAGTTTTCTGCATTGTAAATTTTCTTTCATATCTCTTTCATTTCAGATTAAATGGATATTTGCAATGTACAAGATCCATTATAAATTGGCAGATTAAATTCAGGAATCCCTGTGTAAAATTCTACGGTTTATATGCAAGTTTCATATAATTAACTGATTAATATGAATTAATAATTTGCTACTTTCTCCTCTTCTTTTATGCTTATTCTGTCCTTCCAGAGAAGTTATAGAATTCCAGAACCTGTAAATAAGTATTTCTTAATTACATCATCCACAAGGCTGCATGCATCTGAAAAATAAATGACCTGCAAACTTCCAAAACCTGATCTCTTGAGTGCAGGGCTGCTGTACAGCTTGAATTTTTCTTTGATGTTACTTTCTCAATTTTTTGGGCTGCTCGCTGTCACTATATACAGAGATAGGCAGATTTAGTAGAATGTAAAACATTAGCTATTTTGTGAAGGCTATTTAACTTTGCTGCTGTATAGTTTCTCGGAGTTATTACATTTTTCTAGTCTTAAGAATGTAGAAAAGTAAAATTTTGCGGTTTAATTTTTTAAGTCACTGTCATGATATTTAGACATGGCATTTGCAAAACCATCAGGAAATTTGGCACCAATCTCGGGCTGCATTTAGTCAGACCGACTTCCTGCATTGTTGCATATCTTTATGTGTTCTTTAGAAATGCTGCTTTTTTCTTGCCCTTGGTTTTTTTTTTTCCCTCCTGTAGGATATTCCTCTCATTACTCTATAGCTTAATCATTTACACATTTTCCTGGGAATGAAGAAAATTAAAGGGCTTCTTAACATCCTGCTTGCCAGGCTGGGAGAAATGCTGCGCTCCTCTCTCCCTTTACATCAGGGTTGTTGTGCAAAATACAGTGCAAGCTTTCTGAGACCAGGGCAGAGGGAAGCTAAAGACAGGCACAGCATGGCTTCGCACAGCCTGTGGAGGAGCAGCACTGCTGGTGAAGGGTGAAGAGGCGGTGAATGCTATTTGCCCTCTGAGGCTGTATGCTTCCCTCTTGGTGTCTGACTGGTCAGAGCATGTAAGCCTGGCTACTGGATGGTCATGACAAGGTGCAGGCAGTGCTGGGCCGGGTGCACTGCATGTCTTGGGTCAGGAGATATGCACTGCTCCTCAGCCTTGGCCAACACAGCAAGGTTTGGTAATGCACATGGAGTAAGGGGTGGGAAGAGTGTGAGGGGTTGAGTTGACTCCTGGTTGGAGGGGTGAGGGTTGCAGGAGGTGGTGGGGATGCAGCAAGAAGAAACCCAGAAAAATGAGTTCAGGTTATAATCAGTGTGAGCAAGACCAACGAGAGGTTCACCAGAAGGAGAGATTAGACTTCAGTCAGTCTGTTCAGGCAGTTTTATCAACAGGAACCCTATGAGAACAAACAAGCAGCTGATTTACTTTATGAGTTGCTGCTATCTTAATTCTGATAGACAGATATTTTTAGGGGAAACAGGGTTCCCATATCTATGCAGCATAACCCTGGGAAAACTCTTGCAGGGGGCTTCAGTGCTTGCGGCCTGCATACATACAGCGGTGCAGTACACTTTGCAGTCAGACTAGCAGTACCCCAGTTATAGCTATACCATATCCAAATCTGGTGGCGGTGGTGACCTCATCCTTCATCTGAGTTACAATACAGTAACTTTTGAGATTAAGCCATCTGGGACAATTGCAGAAGACTAATCTTTTGCTAAAAGATTTGAAGTGTTTTCTTCCTAAATACTAACTCAAATGTTTACTGCCTACATAAGAACTGCTAACGAGAGGGTTGCTAAGTGCAGCTGGGATACAGGAGGCTTTAACTGCAGAGTATGACTCAACAGGAGGGCACGTGGAGTCATGGCGGGCTGAAGGAGGGACTGGACACAAAGGTTTATTTGTGCAAGAGACAAAACCTGGGCTTTGGGCAGTTTCCAGTTATGGTCCAAGCTGACATGCAGAAGACCTGTTTGAGTCATGCAGAGCCAAATTTTGACTCTCAATGAAATAACCTTGGTGGCCTATATGGAAGTGTAGATGGATTCATTACAGGTGCCCCCAGGGACGCAGTAGGTGTGTGTGGTTCTGGCACATACAGCCGCAGAGCAGGAAGGGTGATGGTGCTGAACTGCTGATGGCTGTGAAGCACAGTACAGGGTAGGGCACCCAGCAAGCATGTTGATCAGCATGTGGGACTTGCCAATCCTGAGGCTCACTTTTGTCAAGGGATGGCTTTGTGAAGAGGTTCTGTAACGTGCAACCATTCCTTCAGGGTCTATGATTGAAGTTCATGGTAGTTACCTGGAAAGTGTGCTAAATCCAAACACTGCCTCCTCCTCCACCCCACCCTCCAGCACCCTCCATCCCACATACATGCACACACTGTATTACAGATACAGCAGTTTGCCTGCTTAAAACTTTGCTGTGTATCAGTAATTCTATTTGAAATGTAGTGAGTACCCAATTATAGTATGTAACAGCATCGTTCATTTGCACAGCTCCTTGTTTGATCCAAAGGTTAAAGCATTTTAAAACAAAATCAAGAAAACGCAGCGCTTACTGACTAAGGCAATTGGATTCCTCTGGAAGAGTATGAAACAAAACTTAACAGCAAACTGCTGAGCAGTACCACCATGTCGATGACATACTTTCTTCTCGACTTCTGGCAAAGAAATAATTGCCCCAAAGAACATATTGCATTATTCTCAGGGATGCAATTCAAAAGATTTAGATGCTGTATTTCTGCCTTCACTGATGCTATTAATGGGTTTTGAGACACATCCCATTTTGTCATTTCTAAAGGTGAAGGCTGTTCTGTGTTTTGTTAATGATGACAGCATTGCTGAGAAAAAGGATGGTCTAAAATATTTAACTTTAAGAACATGACAGATTAAATAACCTGTGGAGTCCTAATAATCATCAATCACAATGTAGGAGATGACAAGGTGAAATTTCTAAGATGACATTTTGTCACTCGGGGTAGTCACTTAAACTGACAAAAGCTATACATTCTGCTCCGCAGCTTCTTTACTCTAATTGGGCCAATTTTACTATCATGCTATTATCCTGCACAGCAGAACTGGTGACAAACAGAGAGGCTTTTGTGATCTCAGTCGAATATTTTTCCATGAGCTCAAGAAAATGTCTTCTCTGCCAAAAAAGAATGAAAATTGTCCCTGTATTTTGTGACTGGCCAGAAGCCCAAGGCTCATGTCTGGAAAAAGTCTAATCTGTATTTTTAGTTCCTGCTTGCTTATCATGGGATCTTGCAAAAAGGGCCACAAGTCAGGGGAACTGTAATCACGTTTGGGATTTTTCCTGTTATGTGTTGAAATAACTTTCCTCAGGATATGGCGGAGGAAAAAGAGGCCTAAACTTCCATTCCTTCACTCTTCACAATTTTAGCAGTCTGCTTTAATTTAGCCTTATTTTCTACCATGCACCAGCACATAGTAATTCCCTATAAGCATATAACAACACAAAACTTGCTTGTGTTAGCACATGCTTCAGTGTAGTTATTAGGAAACTTAATCCCTTTTAGAAAATTTTGAACTTTGGAAGAAAATTTACCAATGCCCATGAGTAGTAAGGAAGTGGTTCTGTAAGTTGTTAATGAAGTATGAAATCTTGAAATAACCCCTCTTGTTAAAACCAGAAAAAAAATTCTTACATATTACCATTCAGAAACTTTGGGAAAAACTATGTTTAGTAACACATATTTGTTAACATGGAATAAAATTACACTGGAGTGTAACATGGAGTATATGTGTAGTGGGCACATATCCAGCTGATCTAAAACACTGTGTCATTCCATGGAAGTGTTAGGCTGTTCAAATGTATTACTATCAAGAAACAATAAATTATTATAATAAGTATTGTTCTTCTGCTTGACAGAAGTAGGAAAATTTCATTATTAATGCTCTCCATGCCTTGGACAAAAACTGTGTTTTTGTCCACTGAATGAGATGTTTTTATTCATTGTTTTGGAGACACTGAAATTAGAAAACAGAAAGTAAATATTTCCCTCGATCCTTTAGCACATTTAAGTCTCCAGGGTCAGATTAAGTGGTGGTGGCGGTGGTGAGTAGTTAGTCAGCATTGTGTAAGGCACTAAAAATTTTTAAGTCAGACTACCAAAAACATTATGTTGGTATCTCTTTGGCTGAAGAGTTACATCTGTTTTCCTAGACTTTCATTCTTTCTTTCCCTTTACTCCATCTATGTATGTTACAATTACCAGCTCATGGCATCAATGAGAGCTGTTTTGTTAGCTAAGAGCTCTCATATGTCATTCCCAGGTACCTTGCTGTTAATTCTGGCTTCCTGAACTTCCAGGTCAAGTCTGCCTCCTTTTTGTTACATTAATGCTGTTTTCCACATGAAGTATGCTCATCTCCAGCCTCTGCAGCTACATGGTGCTCAACTAGCCCTACCAGGACCGAGTGCTCATCGTACCTCAGACCCACCTGAGCCACCAGTGCTGCTCCTCAGGCCATGATTTCTGCTACACCATGAATGCAGAGCCCCGCTGCTCCATGGATTTCTTCAAGGCCATGAGATCTGTACTCCTTGTTATGTACAGACCAACAGCCAGAGCTCTCTTTCTTGTCCATGCCCTAAATTGTGCCATCCCTAAATCCTGTTCCCCTGTCTCCCAGCCCATTAACCCTGCTCTCTGCTCCTTCTCATCAGTTCTGTCTGTACCTCACTCCTATTTGTAAACCCCCTGTATCTGCCTACTGCAGGGTCACCTCTCTAGTCTCTTCTAAGCCTCCTCACCTCTCTCTGAGGTAGGTTGAAAGCCTCAGAGGGTTTATCTCTTCCTTTTACGCTGGAGTCCTTTCATTGACTCCCAGGAGAGGAGAGGTGCCAGAGCTCCCTGCGCAGCTCAGTTTTTCCCCCAGCCTCATCCCCTGTCCTGGGCTTCTACTGAAAAGCCACAATAAAATGCTGAAACCTGAAAGGCAGGATGCCATCCTTACAGAATAAGCCCTGGTCTCAGCTGGAAAACCCTGATATTTGTAATAAATTTTGAATTGGTAAATGCCACTTACTGCAAAAGACGTGCATCAACAACATTCAGACTTTTTAGAGGTAAATGAAATTAAAATCCCAATATGTTGTTAATGGCAAGAATGGGATGTGAAAAACTGCCTAAAGCAGGGCACAAAAAAAATTTAAGCTCATTAAGGAGCTACAAGAAACTCAATTTTGAAGTTGGAATAATTTTCATAATCACAGATACACTACGGGTCAGCACCAGAGGCTGATAATGAGGACATATCAAAATGTGTGATTAAGAAATGAAATGTATTATGGAGTCTGCATCTAGTAGCATACATTCTGACAGAAAATTCATCCAGGAGATGACAGGACTTAAAAAAGTTCTTGGATGGTACTGACACAAAGCAATATATTAATTATTTGGCAGTGCATAATATCTTTATTTAGAACAATAAAGTATATGTATATAATGCAAATTCCAAATTTGAACTGGTATAAAAAAAGGACCTGGGAAAACATCTATCTTTAAAAGGACACATATATACATACACATCACATTTTATAAACTGTTGATTACCTTCAGTCAGAATTTAGCTATGCAAGACTGTGCTGACATTTACATTGAAATAAATGAATTTGCCCATGATACAACCAGCAAATGCCTGTGTCTCTGTCACTGAAGAGTCTGAGGTTTCCGCGTTCCATCAATTTGATAACATAATAGCAACATGCCACCATTACTGTAGATTTGCATTTAACAGACAGTTGAATCAGATTCCCGAATTGAAGAATGTTGGATAATTCTTAGATGTAGATCTAACTCAAAATATCTGTGTTTCATATATACAGTTAGCTTTTCAATTTAATAGTTGTATTGTGTGCACTGAACAGTTTCAGCGTATTACAAAGAGAGAGCAACAGAGAAAATAGCTGGTGAAGATCAGAATCTAAAAAATGTGCAGGTTGTACACATACTCCATAGTATAGCACATTTTATAAGCTTATTTATAAAATGACCTTGTGATGAAATAAGTACCATTAATTTATTCAAGTAAACACACATCTAAAGTAACACATTGAGTTACTCAGTATATCATTATCTGCTTTTTATTCTCACAAGGCCACTATTAATTGCATGCAAAGTTCAACTACTCCAAAGGAAACCTAAAAATATTAGTTTCTCACAAAACCACAGATATCTGAAAACCAAACTTGGTTGACTTCTGTATAAAAAAACCAACACTTGCTTCTCCCCAGTTTCATTTTAAGAGAAAGGGCATTAATTTTCTAACTGTGTCAATGCATGGGCTGTGTCTACCCCCAATGAAGACCAGAAAACTGATCATTCTTCAGAAGTTAAATAGCTTAAAATTGGATAAAGAAGCAATTAAAGGACTATTTCTGCCATTGCTACTCCCACTGAACAGTAATCTACTCTATTTTCATTGATTTCAAAGATGTCTCAAGTCAGTAGTCTTTCAAAATTTCACTATGTGTGAAGTAAGGGCCTCCTCAATGGGTAGACAAAATGGGTAGAGAATTTTTCAAATAATTTAATGATCACATTAAATCACAAGTGCCACGCCATCCACTGCATGAACAAAGTGGCCTTCTGTTTTGCAAAATGATTGAGAACACCCAATGTTTCATTCAGAAAAGGGGGTGGGAACAACAGTTCTGCTACTCCATGTGTCGTACTACTTTGGTGCATATTCAAAGAACTATATTTGCGATGTGAACTTGGAAGGTTTATACATGAATTTTCTTTCTGTTCTCATGTAGCCTTAAATTTACCTTGCTCCACAGAAGAGATTAAAGTATCTGACATTATTTGAAAGTGACTTAGGCACTATTTTAAGATGTTACTCTTGGAAGGTGAACATTTTGTGGTAGTCTATCTGTCTAAAATATGTTTCATTTTACAACAGATATTTTCTTTAGTATTGAATAGTAGACTAAGGAGCCTAAAACATTGTGCATTTTGAATATGAAAGTACAATCTGGGGCACAACAGTGTGCAATATTATTGTGTGTTTGATTTTCTGGAAAAATGCCTTTAGGAAAAATAACATTCTTATGAAAAGAACATTAATAAATACAAGATTTTTGTTTAACTGAATCTAAGAAAAATACTGTAAAACTTCAAATGCATGAGCTTGCTTTGAGAAGATATTGTATAGCAACATGAAGCATTTAAGGTTTTTGTAAAATGCATAAGGATAATTGCTTTCATTTACTGTAGATACTTTTCTGCTCTGTCAAAATCAATATGCAGTTATTCTCTGCATTACAATAAGGTGCAGATTTCCCATCACTTAGGTCACACTGATGTTTCTTTTAAGGTAACTCTTAAATAAGTTTGAAAAACAAAGCCTGAGGGCCTTGTGAGTAAATAACTACACAATGTCAAATGCAACGGAGCTGCAGATGGGGAATTCTGTTGTTTGATTTTTCCAGAGCTAAAATTTGCAACGCACTTGCTTTTTAGCAACCTGGATTATTTCTTATTAAGTGGTGAATAAGCCACTCCAGCACCTTCTGAATAAAAACGAAGGCCTAATTCTCACATTAAGCTTCTTTTGATGTAGTCTAAGAGGAGTTCCTCAGATGATGTAAACCCCAAAGCTCTTTAACATTAATGGGGTTATGCTAATTTATACCAGCTGAGAAGGTCTTGAGGAGCCTTTTCTGACACCCAGGAAGTGCAAAAAGGCCTCAGTATAAATAAAAACTAGTTCCCCACAATCAAATGCTTGTATCAGTGAACTGAGATCAACATCAAAAGTTGTAATGAGTAGGGTCAAAATTACACGCAGAGTGGCTACATGCACACATAAGCTCTGTCATCAAACATAGTAAGGTTCTGAGGTTTTTTCTTTTTGGTAAGTATGAAAGATAAATCAGTTTTACCAATAATACACACACACACCCCCACACCCACACAGAGGTATATATTATATGTATGTCATATTGTTTTTATGCATGGTTCTCAGAAAATTCAGCAGATTATTAAAATTTCCATAAGATTTCTTTAAAAATTAAGTAATGATAATCTTTAAAGAGAGCTCCAACTTTATGCAAAACATTAAAAGGGTGGTGGTTTTTTTGTTTTAAAGTTTTCAAGCTACTTAAGCTAAAACTCGTGCTGACTTGGTCAGTTTGATGACAGATGACAGTTTGTCATCTGAAGTGAGCCGCCTTTACCTTCTGAAGTACAAACCCCTAATACAGATAAATAATTCATACCCATTATCTGGAAAGAGCCAGGATGAAAAGATGCACAACTACACTTGTAACTTTTACCATGGTATTTTCAGGATTTACTTGAAAATGCATGTCTGTACATCAGTCCTGTACAGATTCCATGGATGCTATAACAGCAATAGATGTGGAAGACAAGTGCAAAATAAAGCCTTTCTGTTTTGTTTTGAGAGAATTAAGAGTGGAGAATGCCAGGATATTAAAGCTTACTAATCATGTAAAACACAATGCAAACATTAATTACAGCTGATGTAAGTACAAGCTAAATACACTCTCAGGATCTTTCAGATCTTCTATGCTATACATTTAAAGACAAGGTATCAATGGCATGCATCTTCAGCATTTAAAATGCTTTTCATGGGTTTGTCTTTATTCTGATGTTTGAACGCGATTCAGACTCTTTACTTTCCCTACCCTCAGCCTGGCTGGAAATTTCTCCAGTGTTCACATGCCCAGCAGTTACTCTTAATGCTTCGAAGCTCCATGAGGTACATTCACCTCCTGTTTACTTTCTCTTCATCCAGTATTTACTGCTGAACAAAGACCACCAATGCTGATGAATTCTTGATGCTTTCTGGGGTGGGTAACCAGCCACTTGGCACCCAACAGAGATCACATGTTGCTGTACACACAACCTTTGCCATGCACAAACACAGCTCCTTATAAGTAAAAGGCTAGAACATGGGTCCATAGCATGACTTTGCTTTCAAGTTTTATGTACAATATTGAAGAGTATGTTACCTGTATCCATTTCTGCGTTTTCTGTCAGTTCAGAGAACTCCATCTGAAGACACTAAGGTAAGGTAGAGGACACAGAACTTAAATTAAAGATGCAAAAGTTGTTATGACTTTCATTGACTACACATAGTTGGAGACATTTGAAAGATGCTTTTTGTTCAGGTCTTATACTTTGTTTGCCAAAGTCAGCTGCAAGTATTAATGCAATTAAAAATCCCCAAATGCCACAAAAGGTAGATATTCACATGAGATAGTGTCCTGCTAAGTGCACACTCTTCTTGTTGTTGTTCAATTCAGTGTTGGTTTCACAGTAACAAACACAAATTGTCCTCATTTCTATATCATGTCTATGGAGTCATGGGCAGCAACAACAGATGCAGACTCAGTCTGTCACTCCAGAAGGAATACGAATGTGCTTAAAGCTGCTTCATTTATGAAGCGAACATGGAACTGTTACCTGCCTGAAGAGAAAAACAAATTATAATTTTGCTGTTTAGTTTTCCTCTCTGTATTACTAAACAGTAGAGTTTTTCACAGTCAGATAACATACACATTTTTTCTTATAATTTTGGAAATAGACAAATTCAATGACATTTGCATAGACATTCCTTTATTCTGAAACAAAAATTACTGCTATAAGTACTTTCCTGGTCCAAGAATATGCTTGCCTGCAAATGCTCATTGATGTCTTCTATGGTAATGAAACAACTCTCATGGTTTACTGAACTGTTATGTTTGTGCATTTTGGTATCTGGTAATCTCTGGCAGCAAACTTCCCTTTGAAGTGATCCGGACAAGTCAACATCAAACAGAGTTTACACCTTCTCAAAACTCAAATGACTTGCCCAATGCAATGATAATTTCCCTTCTGACTGAGCAGATGTTAGAACAAAGCAGTTAAGGAGACTGGAAATCTCTCAGGTTGTAGCTAACTACATCACCACGAACACTCTGGAATATACCTGAGAGTGACTGCTGCAGGATAAACTGTAAAACCTGGATTGCCTGTTAAACTCCTACACTGCTCCTTCTACCCACATGATAAAACGAAGCATTCAGTGCTGCCTGAATCTTCCAGACCCTTGCCAGAGAAGCCGTTAAGTACGGCACAACTCCTGTGGTAAGAAGCCCCTTGCGGGAGACACACACCATTCTGTAGCGGACAGCTGGGACTGAGAAAGTTCACTTGCCCTTGCTGCTCACTCTTACATACTAAAGCAAGAATGATGTGTCTGACAAGGCTACAGAGACTGCAACCTGTGCTGAGTAAACAGCAGTTAACAGAAGCTCAGGTCTACTTGGCCTGTTCTCCTACACTCACCTGCTAGTTTAAGGATTGTGTTTTTTTCGGTCATGCTGCTTTGGAACAGCTGTAGGACAACAGCTGAAGACTTCTCCATATTGGCTCTCACACCAAAAAGGAGAAGCCGTAGCTGTCCTTCATTTTGGACTTCTGGCATATTTCATTTTGTAACATATTAGATCAAAATCAAATGCCTAAATTAATGATATAGGATTAATTACATTAGCAGCTAAACATCTTAGGTACAGATGAAGCCTACTGATAACAAGCTTTTTTAAATATTTTTTTATTTTTTCCCAAAATGGACTATGAATCACTTTATATTTCAGCAGCCAACTGTTACTAAACCTATAGTATGACTCTCAACTGTAACAACTTACCAGTACACGAAACAGTAACAGTGTTGAGGGAGAAAAAGCAACAGCTACACTTGTAGATGTTCTTTTTCTTTTTGCTGCAACATACTGAAAAAAAGAGATACTTTTTTACTCAGTGCTAGTGTTTCAAGGAACCAGAATGGAAGGTTTTATCAGTTAATTACAATAAAAATATTTACATGTAATAAAAGGGAACCCAAAGTAGTAGAATTTGTCTTTGCTAATAGGTCTTCCTAGTCATAGAGGAATACTGCAAATTTCTCATGGAAGAGGGAGAAAAAATATATGCCATATTTTAAGAAGATATCTGATGGAGAATGTAACCTGTTTAAATTTACTGTTAAGGCCATCTCTTGCATTTAACTAATTGTTCTGTTTCCTGTTTCCTCTTTTTCCTCCTATAAAACAATGTTTTATATTCCCTGTGAAGTTAAAAGGAAGATGCATTTCACAAGTTTCAATGCCTGGGAGGATGAGGTGCAGGAAGAGTTATTTGTAGCAGCTAATATACTTGGTGAATACAGAGTCTTCCATTCTATGTACTGTACATGAAGAAAAATTGTAATAGGAACAGTTCTAGAAAGTTTAAACACTGAAAATTTCAGCTCCTGTGACCAAAACTGCTAGATCAGAACCTTGCCTATTCCTGCTTTCAACAGCAGGCAGCACCAGGCATTTAACACAATGTGAGAAGCCTACAGAGTAAAACATGTCCTGCTATCTGCATCAGATCTCTCCCTTAATCCCTAAATTAAAACTTGACCAAACACCCTGAAATATGAGATTGAATAATACTCTCAAAATGCTTTAGCATGAACTATTCTAACTTAAAGTATCCCTAAGTCCTTTTCTGAATTTCACAAATTTCTTTGCCCAAGTCATGTCCAAGCAACTTTGAATGTCTTCAACTGTTATTTCTAAGGTATATTTGACTAAGTTATACAGATTTTTTTCTGTTTAAAAATCAGATAAAGCAGTGTTGAAGTATGAATAGAGCTGTGAGTCATTTCAGGATGACCTTATGAAGTTATCATGATTTGAATGAATTCTCATTAGCTTTCTATGAACATTAAAAAAAAAACCAGAAAACATAGATGCTTATATACACATACCCTGGGAAATGTAAAAAAGTGAAAGAACATGAAAAAGTTAATGTAAAAAATGGTCAAAAGGATTTAGAAGCACAGCCAGGAAGACACTGTTTTCTATCACATAATGTCAACGTAGCTTCACACAACACAGCAAACACAAAATTAACTTTTGTTGTTGTTGTTGCTTCCCTTTCTCACAGTAGGCATAAGGAAAGAAAAGTAATGGTAATGCCCTGTTAAAAAAAAATTTTAAACAGAAATCGCCTCTATAACAATTTTTATATTTAAACCAGGAGCTCCTTAAAAGGATATACCCTAAGCACACATTTTGCCTCTATTGCAAGACCCTGTGTTTGGGGTTTTTTTGTGTTTGTCTTAGAGCTGAAGGGAAACCTTCACAAAGTAGGTCTTAAAAATAAAATTACATTTGTATACATATATATAAACAAAAACCCAATATACCTTATCTCATTTTCCTCTTGACAGCCTTGACACTGTGTAGTTTCATCACTTTCTGGTCTGGATTTGGGATGCGTTTTCTAGGAAGAAAATGCATTAAATATAAATATCCTAAAGCTTTCTTTAATAACTCCGTAAACAATTGTTGTATGTTTCAGTTTGCTTCCTATTTTCAATATCAAAGTCATCTTGCAAAATGTAGGCCAAATCTTGTCCTCTAACATACATCTGGTATACTGATGTAACTTTACTCTCAAAGCCTTTGTATTGTAAGCAGGGACATAAGGGGCAAAAGCAAAAGAATCCTTTTCTCAAAATACAGAACTGGGAAACTGGGGGAACCCCATGTTTTTAATTTCCAATTAGACAGCTATCATGCTGATAAGACAGGATTTGCACTTTGATGGCGGAATTCAAGAATTTGACAACATAGATTTACATTTGTATGTCACACAGTCAGTGAAGATCAAAAGAGCTGTCTCTTGCTTTCAACTGCAGAATGGTTCTGTTCTTCCTACCTCCTCATAGCTAAGAAGTGTAGTATCACTATGTAAACAGCTAAATGTAACATTTCTTACCTTCCAGTATATGGTTCCCAAAATAAAGCCAATAAGAAGAGACAGCAATGATGTCAGTGCTATACTGATTCCTTGCAGGCTGGAGCTGCTAATGAAGCCAAGTACCTCTTCTGTAATTACAGATGTTCTCGTTAGTGATGACAGATTTATAACAGAAAACTATCTTCAGGGCAACACTATTAGCAAGAGCACTTTTATGCACCCCCTACATAACAGCATCTTAAATAGCAGAACAGATACTTCAAAGTGCTGTGTACATGAGGTGCACTTCATACAAAACCTCACAGGAAATTTTTGACCACAAGGAAGCTCCTCCCATTTCTGAAACAGCTGTGTTGAATTTTCTTTTTGTCATTTGTAGAGAATTTTCTCTTTCCTGCACTTCAAATTTTGGATTTATCTATTTTTAGAGGTCTTTTTTTGTAATACAAAGTAATTCTTTGGAAGAGAATATCTGTCACTTTGTGTTTTGCTTAAGTTCTGTAAGACACATCCCTCTGACTGCAGATAGACACTGTGCCTTGCCACTCATGAATGACCAACATGAGGCCTCTCAAGGGAGGTTGTTTTAACAAAATAAGCCTGACTTCACTTCTAATGTCTGTCTGGAAAAGTCCCACTGACTTCAGTAAGATCAAACCCTCGTACATTGAAGTGTAGCTGTGTGTTATTTTGGTGCTACCATTTCTTGACAGCTTTTTACACTTTACATAGAAGAGGCCCAAACCTAGTCTTTTATGTACACAAGCAATTCCGTTCCCCTCACGGGGAGCTGTACACATGCTGAGACTAAAATGTGGCCCTCCAGTTATTTAATCAAGAGCAGGATGTGAAAAGTCCTGCGGAGTGTATCCCTTCTGAAATGCAAAGTGAGCCACAGAAGACTGCTAGTTTAGACAGCATCCACCCAGTTTTGGTTCATTTCAGGATTTGGTGTCTGCAGCTCGAATGGTGGGTGTATTGTCAGGTTACAGGAAAAGAACCAATCTGTAAGCGTTGGAAAAGTGGAGGTGATTAGATACAGAAATGAAAATGGACTGTTAGCACTAGAAATTTGTGACTCATGCAAACAGCAAATGTCTAAGCATGTATGGTATAATATGCTGGGCCAAGCAATGTGCATTTAGTACATTATTACACAGCTTCTAAGAAAACACTTTACTTTAGAAAGGAGCACTCTCATAATTAACTAGCAACTAATTTCCAACTCTGAGATTTTCTGGTTGACATTTTGCAGATCTTTTTACTTCAAAAGCAAAAAACAAAAAGCCTGTATCTTATATACTACATGTATCTCTGTTTACAAACTCTAGGTTCTGACTATTGGGACTTGAATTTTGCTTACATCTGGTAGACTGGGCACACTAAAAGGAAACATTGGTCAAGCAGAACTAGCAGGTGCTTGCTTACTGTGAAAGAAATCTGTCTACAGAGGAGAGGTGAACATCAGCTGAAAAAGAGAGGTTTAGTCTGCCTCTGTCTCCTTGGAGATTAAAACCAAGAGCAGAAGTTAACTGGAGGGGCATATCTTTCTTAAACTGTCCATTCCAGTTTAGACATACAGGAGGTTTGCTTGCAGAACTGACCTTCAAGAAATCTGGACAAACTCAAGTGGAATAGAGCCAGCCTGAACATCTAAAAAAAAAATCCTGTCATTGCTTTATCTGAATTGTATACTCAGCACATTCTCAGAAGAAAATTCCTATATTGCTCTTGTGCTCCAGTCAAGAAAAATGTAATGCTGATGTGCTTAATACCGTTAGCCATTCTTCCCAGTGAGAAACCACTGAGTTATACAACTGAATTATGTAAATCCTATGGGGATGGTCATGTTTTCTGAATTCTGCCCTGCAAACTTCAGAAAAAAAATGTAAAAGTGAAATAAAAATCAAAGGAAAAACTTTTCAGGTCATATAGAACATAATTTATTTGATAACATGTTATGGTAGAGTATATAACCTCAAAAATCCTCTGCCTACTCTGCAATGCTGGGCAGCATATCATGGCAAGTGTGCTAATTCTTATATAAACTTCTAGAGAAATGTTCTGTATGCAGGGCAATCAGTGATGGTCTAGCAGCCTAATTTTTACCATTTTTCTTCAAAAACTTTAGAGTGTCTTAGACAACAGAAGAGCTCCCTTTACAATAAGGTATCTAAGAGTGAAAAAACCCTGATATCTGAGAAGATATCTCCAATGCAGATGTTTTCCTCGGCATCTATGGAAAACTGAAAGGAATTCATAATTAGCTTGCCATGTGGGGACCTGCAACCCAGGGGCAGAGCCTAAATACAGTCAAATTATGGCATCATCCCCTGCCTACCTTTTAAAAATGACTACAGATTATTTTTTTCATAACTTGATAGTGTACGAATTAATTTGAAAGTTAAGTAGTCCATAACTGCTTTAAAAAGCAAACAACAACAGATTATTCAATTTCACTTTCAAGTCCAGAAAAAAGTCCCTTGAAAGATCTGGAAAGAATGAAATGAGTCATGGCAGGTTTCTTCATGTGTCTTTTATTTATACTAACATTTAAACCAGGACAGGTTGGAGAATTGTCAGTCTGGAGAACCTCCCGGGGACATGTGTCCTAATGAAGAAAAGGAACATAAGGAAAGCAAGCTGGCTGAGAATAGGATTTTATTCCTTCCATAGGGATCTTTTCCTCTGTTAGAAACTTTAGAGGTCTACACAGAAATATTCCCACTCCCAGCAGTTGTAGAGGTAGAACAGGAGAAGGAATAGGAGAAACCAGGTGGATCAGTAACTTTGTGAACTCCTTGGGCAATGCCAGAAGAACTGCTGGCTTTGCAGTTAGTATATTATTTACTTAAAATAGATTCTCTTCAGCAAGGTGCAAAAAGGCAGTGGAAGATGGCCAGCACCTCTCAGAGCTCTCACTCTGCACCTTACGGAAGAAACCCTTAGGAACTGAGCTCATCTGATGTAGATTTATGTGTAGTCTTCATGGACATTGGTATATTAAGCTGTGAACAAAATATATTTACATTAAAAGCCACTCAGCTACACAATGAAGTTATTGAGCTGCTCTCCACCTTGAGCCATGTGTATAGGTTAACAACTAATTATGATTCAAAGCACTCCTTGATTTTTTTGCCATATATGTCTCAAAGGAATTTTCAGTTTACCTCTGCTCAGCTCCAACACAATTACCACAAGATCTTATCTATAAAAATGCAGAGCAGCTCTCACCTGTTCATTAGAGTCTCCCATTAACTATAAAGTTGGAACAAAGGAACAAAGACACAGAAGGCAACACCAATTGCATTAAGCCATGGGTGAGAATTTTCAAATTGTTGTGCAATTACTGAATTAAACTATGGTATTCTTTGCTCAATTATAAAAGTAGACCTTATTCCTAAAAACAGTTATAGAGATCTGTGCTTACACATTCTTTGAGCTGCTCAGTACTGAGTAATAAATCTAAATTATTGTGAGGAAATGATAGGCAAAAATGGAAGAAAGCAACACTGAACTTTCCATGAAAATATAAATAATACCATGGAACTAAATTGAGTGAGAAGTGGTAGTAACAGCTAGTAAGTTCAAGCTTTAATAAGAGCAACATGAGATTTATCTGATGGGGGTAAAAAAAAGACTACTATTTATTGTTTGGCTCAACAACTGAAAGAGATCAAGACTCGAAATGTCTTATCCTGACACTTGTTCTTTACACAGGAACCATCTCATCTGAATTCTCTAGACTATGCATAGTATAATGATCCAGAGAGATATCAATAAGACTGGGACTTAAACAGTTAATTGGAATTTAACTTGGGCACAGTCATGTAACACAAAGAGAAGAAAACAAACCAGCCTAAATAAATTGGGGGTGGTGGTGGTGGTGGTGTTTTGTAAATTTTATGGGTGAAAAGATGGAGTAGGAACGTGCCACAGATCTATATTCAGTATGACAAGGATGAAAATAGACCATTGCCATTCAAAATATTAGAATGGGATAATTGTTCTATTTTACGCTTAGTTGGGGTAAGATTTTTGGTGTAGATTTAGTCAAGATTCTACTCTATTATAGTAGTTTAATTTTACTTTTATGTAATAATAATGAATTCATGAAATAGGACTCTCAACAAATGTAGCAACAACATGAAAAAAACATAATTTAGCTAATTTATATTACATACAATTTCTATGATAATTGTTTCACAAATGATTTTATTAGATGATGCACTTCACATTTGTCTAAGTTGAATTGAGAATTAAGGGCAGTTCAAGTCATCTGACTACACAGGCTTCATTAGAGTCAAAATTTATTATTAATCTGGAAGGGTTCTTTCACAAGGGGTGAATGCTTCTAAATGGTCCAAAACCCATTAATTTTAAGCCACTCAATTTAAAAATTTTCAAATTAAAGTGGGTCATTAAAAAAAAAACAACACTAAAAAAATGGGGTAGTTTGTGTCTGGAGATGTTTTTTCAGGTTTCCCCTCTTCTCCAAATGTTTTCCTTTTTGAAATTTGAATCTAGTGGTGCTGTTCTGAGAACAGTACTGAAGCCAGCAAGCAGGGTCCCCTGTGCTGAGCAGTCTTCATATGGGAAGTAGTAAGGTTTATTCATTGCTGTTTCTTCCAAGAAGGTCAGAATTAAGTAAAAACTAAAACTTACTAAGCAGTAAAACCAAGACAAAACTAAGATCAGTACTGAAGTACACTTTCAGGGAGTAAGAGAGATGCCAATAAAGATGCCCCAGGTCCCTCCCTGCAAAAAAACCCCAAACAAATAACTGAAGTGTAACCACTCAGCATCCCATGTCCAAGTTAATGTAATTTAATCTGATTACAAGTTCAAACTGTTCACAGCACCAGACATGCAGTTCTCACGTCATTTGTACATAAGGCTGTTAACTGATATCCAATTTTCCAATAAATTTGTTAAGAGAATGATAATCAGTTAAGACACACCTGTACAGCATATGGCCAGCCAAGCAATTTCTTTGACCTACTGCATTATTTTAAATAGGCTTTTTTCCTACTTGATTATCAATTACCCAATTATAAAACAATTTTAATAAACCGGCTTCTGTACTCCCCTCCACAGCACAGACACAGGTGCCACCCTCCATTGCGCTGCCTGGCATCCCTCCTGTTACTGTACTGGGTCAAACTCCTTTCATCTGAACTGCTCCTGTAATCCATCTATCTTTCTTTTGGCTCCTCGATCTATTCCCATTGCTTCAGGCTGCAGCTGAATATTCTTCCTCTAGCAACGACAGCAAAAATTATCACATGTTCAGACCTGAGAGAGACAGCTATGTGCTCTTTAGCCCCCTCCTGGTGCCTCATAATTGGCCCTGGGCTCATAAGTCTATTTGCAGCCAGCTCTGTGACCTCTTGGCAAGGAATTTATGGCAGTGAGACTTCTCTTTTCCAGAAAGGCAGGCTGGCAGCCAGGAGTCGAAGGTGGTTTTTGTTCCAACCTTCTACTCGGAGGGTTTTGAGGAATGATGACTTAAGACCTTCTCTTAATTAGAAAGCAATCAGGAAGGGCTTCTAATCCGACAGCAGCTGTAAGCCAACTAAGAGGTAGCATGCATGGTGATAAAAACACAGAGAATAACTAGATTACACGTTTCCAAGAGAAGGAGCATGAGAAGAAACTCAGTCTTAGTAGTATCTGTCCCAACATCAGGAGCTACTGTTGTGCCCAACAGGCTACCTCCTTGCCCATGTTTTCTTAGGCACAAGGAGCGCTGGCCACACACTTCATCATCACACATTTCATCATCGCACATGGATGCTTGTGAAGTGAAAGGGGGAAATTGTGAAAGAGAGACACATTGCCATCTTGATGCATCTGGGAAACAGCAACAAGGGAAATAACAGCATGGTTAAGTTTAATCACCATTTCAGGAACCTTTAAGGAAAATCCCCTTCTCTTGCTCACATGGAAAGCTCCAGAGAGTATTCACCTTGTTGTATCATGATGTCACTAAAAGCCCCTGAAACTCTGCTGTTTCTCTTTACCTTGATTCCTATAGCCCTTCTGACCTTGTGATGGGTAACGTTGAGGCTCTTAACACCAACAGTTCCAGGCTCTCCTATCTGTCAGTGACCAGTTGGCCATGCCAGAGAAAAGATTACAGACTGCCAAAAGTGTAGTGACTTTGTCCTTGATTTCAATCGAAAGCATGCTGACTGTGGAGAAGGCCCTACTGGGACTACAGCAAGCAAACAAGGGGACTGTTTTCAAGTTTGGTGTCAAGCTTGGGACTGACAGTACTCTCAAAACGCAATGGACAGACAACCTCTTTGTCCGTGTGAGTACCCTGGGCCCAATTTAGGACAGCTATTCTGTTTGTTTGGAGCAGCTTCCTTTTCTGAGAGGTAAAATGAGGTGTCTGGAACAGCCAAGTTTGCTGAGGCCATATGACTAGCGAACACCTCACGACAGCCAAAATGAAGATACCTGCCCTCTCCAAGTTGCAGAGAGCTGTTACATCATTGTAGCTTGATAGTGCCTCTAAATTTTGATTAGATAAGTTCATTGCATTTTTGGTATGACAGCTGAGGAACACATGGTACACCACCAGGCACAAGTAACTTCCCATTAATTTGTACAATTAATGACATTCTTTTCCTCTAGACTCTTGTAACAACCAGCTACCAGAACAAAATGGAGACACGCATATTAATTCAATCACTTGTACTTACTGTTACTGCTAGTGTTACTGCCAATGCTGTCATTCCTAAGGGAGCTGGCAGCAACAGGAGGAAACAAAATTGTTTTTGTGACAGCGACTCTGGAATCTAAATAAAAGATGAGTGTGTCAGCATCATGTAACTTAAAATACAATTCCCTGTATATAAGATGATGGGCTATAGGGCTATTCTGTTGTGGCTATAAGGCTGTTTTAAAAATCTGGCTACAGGGCTCTTTACAAAGTGGATTAAGCCAAAAGAGGCAGTCTTATTAAGAGTCAGATGTGTCTACACACTGAGCTGCTGCTGAATAGCTATTTTGGAAAAGCAATTGCTTTAAACAATTTCGTAGGTTATGACATTGATCTAGTTATTACTGGTGTTACTGTGCAACTGGATACGTTGCCCTAATTAAAAACCTAATAGCTGTCACTAGACAGAGTAAAAGAAAAGAGGAGAATACAAAACCTCCTTTTACTGGAAGGATGAGAATGAACTGCAGGAGCCTGACCTGAGCTTGTTAAAATTTTCAGATGAAGTAAACATGGCCCTTTTCAGGAAGGGTGGGATGAATATGGATGTGACTTGAGGCTGCTGCAATTTACGACTTGTCCTAGCTTCCTATCTTTTCACTTGCCCAATCATAGGCTCCTTTCCTGCCTTATAAAATTCAAATAGAGCATTGATAGAAGATAAGAAAAACAATGTAAGAAGATGATCCAGGATATATTTGGGATGAAAAGAAATAGAGCAGAGTATTGTGAGGTTATTTGGTTTATATTAAAGAACCATGTCACTAGGAGCGATGGCACTAGTTTTACTGCCAGATAGAACATGACTTAGCACAGAAATACAAGCTTCGGTTTTGGTAGTAATTTCAACTGTCAGTAAAAAGGAGATATGGAAGTACAGCATCAGATCCTTAGCATCTCTGAAATCAAAGGAAAATCACTAATTTATATCTACTTAGATTCTTTTCCCCAAAATGAGAGCTATCTTACCATTCTCTGGTGTTTCTACTGTTGAAGGCAGAATGCAGTCATTTTTATCCAATGTGTCTGCAAACTTCTTGTAGACCTCAATGGTATTATTAAAGTGCCTAAAAAATTCCTCAGGAATGAAGCGACCTTCTTCATAAAGGTGACCATTTTCTTTTACAAAATCCTAGGGTAAAATATAGAATTCAACTTGAAAGAGGGTTGAGAGATGCTCATTTCAGCACCCCAACAGATGACAAAAATATCCAAAGATGACACAAAATAGTTTAAAATTTTAACCTGAAGAAGACCAAATTTACTGTATACAATCCTTATAAAACATACAAGCCCTCTGTTCTGAGGATTTCAAATTAGCTTTGCAAATAGAAATAAATTATTAATCCAGTGTTGTAAAATTGCCAACGAATGAAAGGCAGTCTCCCATCCTACACTGAAAATGAAGAGAATTGTTTTTCTTATTTCCCTCATTAAAAAAGCTACCTTGATTTCTCATTACTTTGCAACGTTCCACATGATCCTTTTAATCTGAACACAGGAACACAACACAATCATAGCTATTGTCATAAGAGTACAGGGAACAGAATACAATAGCTGGGATACACTACTGCGCAGAAGCAGGCTGAGATCCCTGATAATGTACCTAAAAATAAGAGCAGGGCTATAAACAAGGAAGCCAAATTACTCTGAGGTCTAACAGACAAGTGTGTTATGCCAGACTAAACAACAAGATTGAGGTCCATGCTAAGATCATTGATGGTTATCTTCTTTTTTCCTTTTTACCTGACTCTGGCTTTCATAACAACTGTTTCTCATACCAGCATGTTGGCCTGAGGTTACTCTGTACTCCCAAGGAGGAGGACAGTGGTAAGAACATGGGTTAAGTATGTACTAAGGAATACTTCCTAATTTTGGCTACAAAATTATTTTATTTTTAATGCTGAATGTACTAGACCTAAGATAATACTTCTCTGAAGAAATCAATAGCTACTTGTTTCTCTGAATTACAGGATATTTACTACATTCCACAAAGTAAAATTCCTCTTCCCTAACCACATCCCAGCTGAGTGCTTTTAATCACCAGGACAAGAATAGAAAAGAAAAAAAAAAATACATAAATTGAAGATTGGACAGAATTCAGTTTGAAATGGAAAGGTAGGGAATGTCTAAATACTCTCAGCAATATAAAGCCAATATATGACAAGGTTATAAGGTTATGCCACTCTAAATGAGATTGAGTGGTTCAGTCCATTTGATTCATTCTGATTATTAAAAAGCTGCAATTACAACAGCTAAGGACTTACTTGACAAAAATAAATATATATGGAAGATTAAATCCTTGCCCTAAAGAGCATGATGGATTTTGCCCATTTTGTTCAGTGGGACAAAACCTTCAACTACAGAACTTATTTTTAATTATCGATAGACTGGTTAGAGCTGGGTAGGGGATTAGGAACGTAATTTCTCCCCCCCATCATATCCACACAAGAGAATCAGACATCTCCTGAGTGAGGCTCCTGGAATCCTTCTAGCCACTGTTGGAATCCAGAAACGCATGGAAATGGGCTGATATCCTCTAGTCTTTGCTGTGTCTTTGTATAAAAAAGTTCATTAAACCATGGCGAAACTTTCAGAGCTTCACACACTGTGATACATACTAAGAGTATATTAATAGCTTCAACCACATCATCTTTAAATTTACATTAGGATCACTAGCAAAATTAATAATTTAAGATGGATGCACAAGGAAGATTTCTGCCAGTTTCAAACAGACCAGAATGAATTAATTATCTTAAAGATGATGGTTACATTTTTGGCTACTTAAATAACTGTATACAGGTCATTGTATATACTGTAATTCCTTGCAAGCCATTTTCCTTTGAAGCAGGAAATAATGACTAGCCAAAGTTAGCACAGTGTACTCAGAGCATTTCTAAACAAAGTAGGATTTCAGATGTACAAGAATATAAATAAGAACAAATCTAACAAAGCTTTGGACATTTTAAAATTATTACTGAGTACTGTGCAGCAGAAAGTTCAATAAAAATGTCCAGCATAAAAGCAGAAAATCTGTATAAGATTACCTTATTTTTATCAAAAGCTAGGCATGCCATAAGATCATTAATTATCCTGGTGAGATTATTGATGATTGAATAGTTGCTTAAAACATCAGACATATCTGAAATATCTGAAAATTTCTGGAGAAGATTATGTAGACTCCTTGAAAATTCAGGCACCATCAAATGCAACCAACAGTGATTAGGCTGTCAGGGGATAGAAAGAGAAACAGAGAGGTAGATTAAATATCAGACTTTTGCAAAAACTGGTCAAGCAGCTCAAAGTGCAAAATTAAATTAGACAGTTCTTTCCAATATAAATTATCTTGGAAGTCTAAATTAAAATTTGTCTTCTTTAGTGTGTCCAACTTTCTCTTTAGTGCTTTTGGTAACATTTCTATTCTCCCTGATACCGATATATTTATGGTTGTCTGTTAAATTCCATCCCTTCATTAAATTCTTAATGAATGCTAAGCATCAGTCTGTTGAGAATTTGAGCCTTGGGACATACCACTGTGAACCTTCTTCCATGCTTTCATTAACCTTTTTTTTTTTTTTAAATAACTACTGCTTTAACAATTCTCTCCAGACTTTCTTTAAACCAATCTCAGTTTTTATTTTATTATTGTTACCTTACATGACTCAGTTAACTCCAAAGATCCTTGATTTAAATCTCTTCTAAGGAAGGTTTCCTTAAATGTTTTGCATGAAATCCATGTGTGCTTTCATCCACCTTTAAACTAGTTAGCTTAGTTAACTCCTCTTCTGCTTTTTCACTAAAGGCCATTCTTGAGAACAGTTTCTAGATCTAAAATTCTTTCTTTTCCTGAGTTTTCACTGACAAAATGGTTCTGTGCAGCCTGATGTGGTATCTGCCACATCTGTGCCACTGGAATAGAGTTCAAATCCTTTCACTGACACCTATGCAATTAGTTTGCAGACAAAGTTTGTACAGCTGTTCATGTGATTGAAACCTGGACATTCATCTTGCTGCTTTAGAGGGAGTCATTAACTATTTACTTAGATTTACATAACAGTAGTCATGTAAATAAAAAAGCCACCCAGCCAAGGAAAAACCCTAACTCGATATGGTCAGCAAAAATATAGGTAAGGCATTAGTCACACTGCAACATGTACCCAGGAATTCCTTTCCAATAAATACTGAATTTTTAATGGCAAATGTTATGGGAATTTATTCCATATGTTAAGCTATTTTTTTTCAGTGGTTAAAAATGTCTCAGGATCACTAAAGCCTGCCAGATATGAAGATCTTGGCCCAGCAACTCCTAAGTACTCTCAGTATCACTAAATCAGTTTCCAATTGCTTCCCGGTGGATGGGCAGCATCCGCTGAATCCATCCACTCTACCTTCTGCAGCGCACAGTAAATGTTTAGCAATGTATCTGCTTATGGACTTAATCTTATTTTACTCAGTTTCTGCAATAAACCTGCATACAGGTTCTTTATTAAAAAAAAAAAATCTACTACTATCAATATCATCACTTGGCAACAAATTACTCTCTTGGTGACACCAGTGTTGTTCTGCCTTGACGCGTAAATGTTTTTGATGAGGAAAAACACACTTTGCGCCTTCAAAGACTAACCAGACTATTAGGCTTCCAGGCTTAGAGAACCAAATGTAAATACATTCTTCAGCTCCACCTGACTTTTCACTTTTGTGTACAGCTCTCACATGCTGATAACAAGTGGCAAGTCAGTATTATCACCTTCTGTAATTATCTCAACAATTACTTAAAAAAGAATGAAATAAAATGTTAAATGGATGGCATCTGGCTTGATTCTGCTTCCATTTTTTCCTTCAAGCACAACAATGGAAGGGGACAGGCAGAAGCAAATAAATCAGAGAAAGCTTGTTGCAATGTACTCCATTCAAGCAGCATGCATTGTGCCACGTGCCATTGGCCTTACAAGACAGACAATGCATTTTTCTCTGCTTTGGTGTAGGAACATGGATGCAGAACTTCTGTGCTTCCCTGTACTGCAAAACTGGAAGCTCTTTTCCTCTGAGCTTTTGTGGGTGTTCTCCTCTGGCAGGGAGTAGCAAAAGCTTGCTGCATCTCCTAGTGAGCATTTGGCGATTCCAGCAGGGAACCTATTTTGTTGCTCCTGTGGTTTAGCGCATGTGTGAGAGTCTCCTCTGACCGAACTGTTCTGACCTACAAAGCTGTATTTTATGAGACCTTTAAGTTTTCTTTTCAGTAATATCAAGCTGTGCAATCACTTGTTATCTCAATGCCTACCAAACACACGGATGAAACTGCTGAAATTGAGAAAATGTGATGTTTGCAAGGAAAAATGGAGGTTTAATTCTGCTTTTTTGTGCAAACTTTGACCAAGATTTACATTTTAGGGCAACTACAAACATGACTTCCCTTGTACTTCCAGGTAGTCCTCATTTAGCTTTTTCTTTCCACACCTACCTAAAAGTTTGAAGTTTATGTCCTAAGTTCAGCTTCTGCTGTTGTCATTTTTGCCTTTTAACCTTCAGGTTAGACTACACGGTTCATTCCATGCGAGACTACTTTTAAAGCCACTCAGATGCCTTGAGCTAGTGCATAATGCAACAGCCCTTCTGTTTAATGGATTGGGTCAGTCTGTTCCTGTTACATGCACTACACTGGCTTCCCATCTGCTTTGCATGCACCCTGCCTTTCTACCTTTAGTCATCTACATTTGAGACTTGCTACCTTGGGTACATTTCCCACTTTATGCACACACTGAAGATTGAAATCTATTGAAAAGAAAACTGCAGAGCACCATTTCAATCCTTTCAGAGCTGAACAAAGGGCATTCACCTTATACAAAGCCACAGGTTTCCCAGCTTGCAGGGACCTTGCAGAACCCAGAGAAAACCTACTTATTCAGCCAGCCTTTGTGGTGGTATGTGCAACAGAACCTGAAATCCCCAGAGAGGAATTTGGCAAAGTGGGATGTGAATACCACTGAATACTTCCTGCAAAGGCATGTGGCCAAGAGCTGCACCTTCCATCACCATGACTTAAAGTGGCATATGAGCAAAGGGGATATGGAAATCCCAGCTCTGAACTTCTCTTCTTCCTATTTATTTCTTGGCTGCTTGTCATAAATGTAAACTGGATCTAAGTTTCTGGATATGAATCAGCAAGATGTCACGGCATTTAAACTATAGAAAAGAAAGTGTGTCCTGGCAGCCAAAACTGAACCACAGAGCGAGGTAAGAGTTAAGCAGTGAGAACAACCAGGACTCTTTGCTCAAGCAGGCTCCCTGGCCTTCTTCATCTGTAGTGCCAGCCTCCCCAGGAGCGCAGTGGAGGGAACAGCCCCAATCCTACCTGGCTTTTGCCTATCAATTGCCTTGCTCATCCTGGAGGCTGCAGAACAGTACTTGGGCTATGGCTATCCTCCACAGATGTGACTCTCATCACATCAGGTACCAAAATCATTGAATTTCTAGAAGTACCACAGCCAGGGGATGGTGGCAACCAGTCTTACTTCCTTTTTATCTGGATATTGGCTGTTTTCAGAAATGGAAATGTTCCCATTAGTTTTAATGATATTATATAGGATCTAGTACCTGACTTCCATAACATTTGTTCTGCAGAGTTTTTCTGCCTAAGGAATCAAGTTTAAACTGGGGTTTCTAAAGTACATCAACTTTTAGTAAAAGCCTTAAGCTTCCAACAAAACTCCTAAGAATACTGCCAGATCTACCATAGTACCTTGTAACCTTATGTCTCAGGGCCCTTCACTATCCCACAGCCTCCTTTTCCTCCAGCCATCTCCTTGTTTTTCAGGACTGAGAGAACGTTGCTTTTGCCATCGTTCTCCAATACCAATAGGGAATATTGCTAGATTTCCTATGAAGTTGTAGGATAAGATGCATTTTTATATGTGTATCATGCACAAATTGAATTCTCATAATGAAAACTTTGTACAGACACAAAACCAGCTTCTTACATCTACCAAATGATTTCCAACTACTGTTGTGAGTGTACAGTGATTCATTCTTAAGACAGGCACAATATTGTTCAGTTTAGCTGGCAAACTAGTCCTTTTCTTGCTTTTTTTCTTTCCTTAAAACAATATAGTACAGTATAGCATTTAGCATAATTTCTACTTTCACCTTGTTTCTTTCTCTCCTTTTTCTTGCAGTGTATGCAACAACCAAGAGAGCAGGAAAAATGTTGATAATATTTAGTAGAATAAGCAATAAGATAGTATGAAAAAGTTTTTAATACAAATGCTAAAAAATTTTAAAGAAGGTTGATGATGCTTATTTGAGAGTATCACTATGTATTAAATATGGGATTATATAGAAAGAATAATATAAAGCATGTCTGAATGAAATAATGTCCTTGCTTTCTACCAGTTTGTTTAGTTACTGATGCTACCATTTGCTGAACTTAGGGTTCTCTTTTTTGGCTACTCAGTATTTGTTGTGCTTTAATGGCATTTCCACTGGCTGAAATGAGAAGAACATTCTACAGTATATTCCAAAGTACAATTAGAAAGAAACGACTTCTTTAAGAAAGCAACAATTTTCAATTGCCATAATGAAAAAATACCGTAGTTTGACTTTTTTCCAGAGAAAATGTTACAAAAATTTAATATGAAGAAACATTTTTCTAAGATTTCTGTAATTAAAAAGTTTTTAAGTGACTCTCTACATTCCTTCTAAATGAATAGTTGCAAAGCGTATGAAAAGTGAAATAACCATTATTTAGCTGTAACTTACTGAGCCATAGGACTAGGTACAAAACATTATAGCCACCACTGGCTCTAGTGGGCTACTTTATTTGAATTAACTTGAAGTGGTTGTACATACCAGACTATCCATCTTCGGGACATATTTAAGGGTTATCATATAATCATTTGGGAGATTTCCAACCTACAATAAACAGATAATAAAAATGTTATTACTGACTACACTATCAAATAATCAACACAAATTTTCAGTAAGCTACCACGTGCAAAAGCTTACAGACTCAGTTTCCTGTAGAACTGCTACTGATTCTTATTTGCTCACAAGTGAAGCATCTTTCCACACCTCTGTAACATTCCCAGGTCTGATCTGATCATGTTCAATGCTACCACTTCTCAGCAGAATTAAAGTCAGTAATGTGATTAGGAGAAGTGATCTGAGATCATTTGTTACTTCAGAAACTCCACTGCATTTTCATCTTTTAATGGCACGTCTTGAAGTGACACTTTCTGTGTAACCCCAACCGCTCCAAACAGTAGAGGATCCAGTAGTCTCTAAGCCTTTTTCCTTCAAATCATTTCCAACTCTAGCAAGCATCTGAACCTAAAGAAACACCTGCCTGCCTTGCGCTTAGTTACGTACCAGGCCAGAAAAACACGTGATCACAACTTTAACTTTGAAGCTGTGCCTCTTACTAATGATGAGCAATCTAATTATATCATAGCAATGTCCTAGGGCAAAGGGGAGCTTCTGCACATGTAAGCTGAGCGTGGCTTTGCAGATGTGGGTGAGTACGGGCTGTGCTGAAGCAAGGACAGGGAGCAGAAGAAGGGTTCTCACTGAATTATACAATGCAAGCTGCTACAGCTGAAACCCAGCACCACCATGAGATATGGTTGACCATGTGGGGAATGTGCTGAGGGCAGAGATGAAGAGGGAGATGCTGCCATGATCCACAATCTCTTCAAGTATTTTTTTTTCAAAAGGTTTACCGATACTATGATGTTTAGTGATACAACAAATTTATTTTCTTTTGTAACATTGAAAGATTCAGTCGATGTTTCTCATCCTGCTTTGAAATCCATTTAGACAAAAGACAACAAGCACATATATAGATCCTTTGGTGAAGCAGAATCTATACTTTGTTCAGCAAAGCCTTTCTACTTCTTCAGGTTAAAGATCATTCTGTTATGGCTGCTTTTGATTCTGCTGCTATAGCAACCAGCACAGGGATTATTTTTTTTCCTGTGCAGTTTTTTGGTAGTATTTTGTTTGACATAACAGAAATTTTTATTTGTTAGCTAAAATTTAGTTTCAGTTAAAGATTCAGACAGCAACTTCAAAATGTTATGGTTCTACAAATGATCAAGGACAATGCTTAGGCAGAGTCACTAGTGAATTCCAAATGTTTTTTTTTATTTACAGCACGGGCTGAGCCATGATCTTTCAGTTCAATGACATCTAGCTTTCTCCTACAGCTTTAAAAAACAAGTTTTATACAAATGATCCTGGTAAATTCCTTTCCTTAGAACAATTTTCTTTTTTTATTTTTATACCTACACATTCTCAAAGCAGCATTTGCAGAAGCGCTGCTAAAATTCTCTATATCAATTTCTATTTACTTGGCATCTGATTTATTCTGAATCTTCATCCAAAAATTTTTTTATATGTTTCCTTCCTCTGAAAACATCCTGACATCATGACACATTAATAGGTAATCCAATTTCTTTTCCAGCTTCCCTTGCATGCCTAGAGAGGTAGGATTAGCAGCACTTCAAGCAGCAAAGATAGTAAAGACGTTACTGTATGTGCAAAGTTTCCCACACTCACTCTAGAGGGCTTCAAGACTTGGCAATGTCAGCAAAAGCACTGTTCTTTAAGAAAGGTCACTGGAAGATTAAATGTGTTCCAAATCAATGAACACTACAAGAATTGATATGCATTATGTATACAATCTACTTTACTGGCATCAGAGCCTGTCAAGCACTTCTCATGCACAGTTAAAAAAATGTAACTGCCCAAGAGCTCTTACAGCTTCTCAAACAAAGCTGGAGAATACAGCTCAGCCTCAGGATTTTCCTCCTTGACAGACTGTGAATCAGAAAAGATATTTTTGAATTTACTACTAAAAATGAAGATCACTGGCGGGGAGGGTGTCAAACACAAAATATATGCCCTGCCTCAAAGACAAAACAACTTGTTAAAGTTTTATTGATTAAACTCCACATACCAGATGCTCTGTTGATGGTAAATCATGGAGCTCAGTCAAAGCGAGGGAGGTATATTTATGTCCCAGTCGGACCTCCCAGCTCACACACAGAAAATAGGGTATAGCCCCGGATGTAAGAGTGAAGGGTATGTTTGTACTAAATCTGTGCATTTTGCACTCTTTTGCTTTCCAGAAATTAGTCTTGAAATTTCGTTGAAGACTAACCACCAAGACTATGATCCAAAAACAACCACCTGATTTTCAACTGCTTAAATGATCCTGAAAGGAATGAAAGGACTCTGCTTCCCTGCTTTGTGCGAGGTGCCTGACTACTGTGGCTCCCAACAAGGAGCAGAGAAGAGGGCTCTGAGTTGCCTGAGCAGAGGGGGATGGAAAGGGAGTGTCCCTTGAAACTCTCTAAGTCCCAGAATGGCTTTTTTGGTTCCTCTACTCAACACAGTGACAAATCTGCCAGCAACAAAACACCTGCCTGCATGACTTACCTTGGTTCAGACAAAAGCAACAGTTTTGATGATTACAGACAACGTCACCTGATAATCTTGAAAAGTAACATATAGAATTAAAAGAACCCTGCATTGCAGTGAAAATGCCATAAAAAGTTTCTCTGATTTATTGGGTGTGTGTGGTTGTAGAAATCCTATCAGGCTCTGAGAAGAGGTGAAGAACAGGGAATCTAGACTTATGCCTTTAAATCCATATAAAACCAACATTAAGTGCTATATTCCCAGTTGTAACAAAACCTCAAACTGGGGAATGTAAGATCACTTTTGACATACAGAGGTCTGAATATTTAATACAGCACTGTTAACATTGCATAACCCAAATATACTGTTAAAATATGTCATGGTCACACAGATGGGGAGATGAAAAAGGGATGTTGTAAAAGCAATTTGGGTTCCATAAACTACTCTTTCATGACAACAGCAGAATATAAGAGACATGACCTACCTCTATAGTCAAGTGCTTTGAAATGAGGGCTACTGCTCTTGGAAATTCTCTTTATTGTGACTGTTTTGAGAATTTTAAGGACACAAGCTCTCATGTGGGAGTTCGTATTCTATGTACCAAGGATATACTCCATATGGCATTAAAAAACTGTACTTTTTAGCAAAATAATGTGATCAGTTAATATCTCCTGTTAACGTCTCCCTTCTTGTATTCACAGTTTCAGCTAATAGTATTTTGTTTCAAAAGTACTTTAAACCTTTTTTTTTTTTTTCATTTTTTCAGTGTCAAGTTGTCATGGTGTAGCACTTCAAAAGAGAATAAACAACTTGCGATACAGTCAGTTTAATTGAAACCAAGAGTTCTTACACTAAACTTAAGATACTAAACTTATTTCCATGTTATCCTTTCAGTTCAAGTGGCTTTATAGAAATTTTTTCCACATGAAGATTCTATGCAAATATTAACACAGACAGACAAAACAGGGATACAGAGTTTCCTCAAAACATTCTCACACACACAACTTAAAACAGAGAATCCAGGTGTCTGGGCTTTGTATTTTCTGCATTTCTCTGTTATTTCTCCAACCCAAAATATCTTTGAACTTACTGTTTAACTTCACCCAGATTTTCCATTTGGTAGAGAGATCTGAAAGGTATGGGTGTAAGTCAGGAGAAGGATCGTACAGCATCCTCACTGAGGAGTGGCTGGAGGAGCTCAGCCCTACCCTGCTTTGCTCAGGCTTGGCAGCGGCAGAAGCACAGTGCAACCTGGACAGTTGGCAGAGGCTTTCTTTCAGGAAAAGCAGCATATACACCAGAACGGTTGCCACACGAAGTCCTTCCTAGCCAGCCAGCAGCCCAAGCAAAAGGGGGTATATATCTGCCAAGTGCTCAAAACGTTGCTCAGCTAGGCTTTATGCGTAGGGGGCATGTGAGGGAACTAGCAACCACACTGTATGTGGAGAACTAAGAGGGGATGTGGAGGAGGGTGGGAGTATGGAAACAGTGCTGCAGGGATATGTGCAAGAACTGCAGTTGCTGATGAGTCTGGAGGAAGATGTAGGAACACGGTACAGAAAGTCACAGTCATATTAAAGACTAACTTTTTTTTTATGATACTATGTTTCTTTCATAATTTATCTCAAAAGCAAAGTGTGATTGCTCAAGCTACATGCAAATTTTTGTAACATGTATTTATACATTATTGAAGTTTAAATTTTACTAAAGGGAAAGTTAAACTGTTTGTTCTGACAAAAAGTTATTGCTAACCCTGTACTAGACAATTTCACCAGCCCTCACACGAGTTCTATTATTCTGTCATGCTTTCAACAGGTTTGGATCAAAGGTTATTACTCTTTCAAAAGATTTAATATTATCTTGAATAAACATGCCAGTACTTCAGAATTGTGCCTAAAGGGACTAATGTGAAGCACTAAGCATTTGAATAGGACTGTAAGGTACCCCCAGAGATTTACATTGTGAGCCAATGTATGTAATAATGCCCGAAGAAAACAAGTTAAGAACACTGCAAATGCAAGGGATTCCAAATCAAGTGTTTGATATTATTAATGCTGTTATAGCAACTGTTTTTCCATAATGAAGCCATAATTTTCAGCGTAAGTCGGTATGCTTGTTAAGCGTTCAGTATATATTATTTCATAAGAACTTTGGTGTTAGATCCTTCACTACTGCAAGTTAGCATAATCACGGACTTCAGTGGAGTTAAATACCAACCTCAAGCAGAGAGATGCAGTTTTTCAGGTTAATGCAGTGTTCAATGAAGTAACAGTTAAAATATACTTAAATGAATTCTGTTCTATAAAGCTATGAGTCCTTCAGAGCTAAACTTCCAGGTATAGGAAGAAGAGAGAGAAACCTGTAATGAGTGTAGCCCCGCTCACACATAAAGACTGTAAGAGGTTTTCAGTCGTTATTGCTTTGATTGCCACAACGATGTCTCATGCTGTACTATTTTTATATATGGCAAGTTTCCCCTATACCTAACAAATATTTCTGTTTCATTTCAGTTGTGTTTGCATCTGGTCTGCTCCACGCAAATCAGTAACACAAGATAATAATCTTTCATCTCCACGAGAAGCAATCCGATCCCAGACAACGTTTGAGGAAATCAAGAGTTCTGACAATTTCCATGGAGGTTTGGAAGGAGGAACACATATATGTACACACACCCTAGCTTGGTCAAGAAGGTCATCTCTTCAATAAACACTGAAACTATTCTCCAGTCTCTGCAATAAAGGTTTTCATTTTGATCAAGTGACAGACATTGATGGATTTTTTTTAATATTCCCCAGGTTCTAATACAGATTTGCTAATTTTGCTTAAAATGTAAGTGTCATTAGCCACTGATTATTGTTTAATTTAAAATAAAAGCTACTTACCAATTTTGCAATGTCATTCACATCATCTGTCACTGGATTCCCGCAGGAACTCTGGGCTTTGACAAGAGGATTAAGTAGGAGTAGTTGAAGACAAAAGCAAGTGATAATCCAAGTCTATTTAGTAAAAAAAAAAAAGAAACAAGAAAGCCCAAGTAAGCCATCTCCAAACATGAACTAACAAGTGACCGTAGTAATGTTTTTCATATACAAAGTCTAGATGAAACAATACTCTTCATCTTTCATGGGGACATACTCGTATCACTATAGTATAATCTTCATGGCAGGGATCCACAGAAATGCACTTAATCGATCTTTTCTTGATGCAAGTACCTTGAGAGTAATAATGGAAAACCTGGTATTGAGCCATCAGATTTTCGTGTGCAGGATCCTGATTAGGTGAGTCTCTGCAATGTTTACAGATACCAAAGAAGAGAGAGACAAACTTTGCAATATTATTCATCATCGACATAAGGCTTGTCATTCACCTGATAAGGTATTTGATAAACCTATGCTTCTAATGTGATAATGGTTGATAAGGAACAAAACTATACCAGACCACAGCAAGATAAAAGGAGAAAGTTCATAATCACAGCCATTACATTTGGGTACTTAAACTGCAAGCAAAACCACAACTGGACTCTGCCCAACTACTGAGATCTCAAGCAGCAATACAAATCATTCTCTCTAAGGGATGTGCCTTGGCCTCTCAGGAGTGGCAGCTTAGCTTTGGCACTATGTTCCCTTCCTAAATCATACTAGGAACAGCAACGCAATGTACTTACACAGGCTTGTGAGGCTTAGCCAGAAAAGCACCAGATAACTGGCTGCGAAGCACCTGGGTGTCTCCTTGACTGCACTGCCTGAACTTCCTTGCCTTCTGTTGTTCCTTGTGCTTTGCTGGTTTCCCACAGAACCCCATGCCAAGTTTAAGCTGCAGATCTTTATTTCCAGAATGTTAAAGTATTTAAGTTACGGATAATCAAAAGTTGCCTTGGGTTGTGAAGCTTCTTGTGCCAGTTGACTGAAACTGTCAGCAAGAGCCGATGATGGTGTACATTTACTGCAAGTATGGAGTTTGCCTGTGCAGGCTCCCGAGCCTCCATGAGGGCAGGACTGAGACAAAAATTTGCTTTTCCATGAACTAAGATGTGTCTCAGGCCTGTCTGTTCCCTGTGACAGATAGAGAGCTCCCGTCTCCAGCCTTGCCTTCAAATGCTATCCAACTTCTCAGTTCAAGACCAAAGGAAATCAAGCAACATAGATGAAGCTCTCTAGGAAAGCAGGGAGAAAAAAATCATAGATTTAAAAGATTAAGTATCATTATAGTAACCTAGAGGGGCTAAGAAAGCATGATGATAAAGGTCACTCAGGAGCTACATAAATATGACAGAACAGTGACAGGCACATTCCCTAGAGCTGTTAAATGGCAGGTAAATCTCTCTCTTGTATCTTATATCTCTTAAATCTTATATGTATCTTACATCTCAAGTAAAACCGGTCATTCACTTTGTTAGAATATAGCTTCCTGACTAATTTAGGCAAAATCTGTGCGGGCTGCTGGTGGCAAAGATAAACTAGCCTCCTCCCCTTGCCTCTTTCACCGGTACTGAAGAGATGGTTTAGCCAGCTGTACTCGGCAGTCAACTTCCATTTTTGTTTCCTGTGCTGTTTTTCTGGTGGGCCAGCTTTCCAACCCTAACTGATACAGCAGAAATGCTCCATTACAGATGGGACAAGCTGGGACTGCCTGTTTCAGTGGAGCCTCCACTTGGCTTTCCCTAAACTCTACCTTCACAAACCACAGGATCATGACAATGGGTAGACTTACACAAAAGAAATCATAAATACTCTAAGCAAAGGACACATTCAATATGCAGCATGTCTTCTCAGAATGCCTTATGCTTCAACATAACTAGGATTTAGAAATACTTTTAATTTAATATTTGTACAAGAGATTATTGAGAATAATTGCCTATGATTTGAAGCATTAAGAATAAGTACCTAACTTGAATTTAGGTACTTAACAGTCTTACAAAACCTCTGTATCTCATGCTATACAAAGCTTTGCAGTTATATGTCTATGAACAAGCCAAGCTCTTGGGAGATGCAATGAAATTGGGCTCAGAGCCACACTCAAGACATAACATACAGTGACCCTGTGTCTATTCCTTGCTTTCCAGTGAAACTGTAGTGAGACCTGGAATGTGGGAACCTGGTTCTTCTGACTTTCCTCCTCTGGAGTAATTTGGCCAACCTTGGTGTGTTTGTACCTCTGCTTCTGTCTTTTGTACGCAGCAGTGACAGCGATGCTGTTAGTCTCTGAAAGAACGTTTGAGAGCTCCTTGCAATGTGTAAAAGCTCAAAGTTGTTTAACAGCTAGCTTTAAGTGGTCAGAGAAACATCTCTCTTCTTACATAAGCTCCAGAATCACAGAGGAAACCAAAGGGGACCTCAAGTTAACAGCCTACTTCCCAGCTATGAGTTTTGGATCAAAATTGTTATAAAAAAAGGCAAGAAATTAATGACAGCCAGCTCCAAAATGGACTAACTATACTGCTTTCAAGAATCAAAAAAAAAAGAGTAGTTCTACCTTCAGAGTTAAACGGTACACTAGCAGTTATACTCGCCAGCATTCAGGTCCCTGAATGCTGTTCGTTGGAGATGGAGTCCATGCCAGAAATTGCCGACTAGGTTCCTCAATACTGAGTAGTATGTAAAGGAGGATGAAATTTGTTCATTGACTTGTGTCGCTGTCACAAGACAATGTTTAACCTAACAGTCTAATAATCAAAAAGTAACCAAACTCTTTAACTGGAAATACTTTTTTGCCAGATCAACTGAGCAATATTAATGAAAGCATTAGCACACTGCAAATAAAACCAGAACTCTGCTACATCTTGCCAATTTTCATACTTCTGGATCTAAAGACAACCCATACATGAACCTTAAAATCACTACACATTTTAAAATTATGCAAATCAATAAGAACACACTTCTTTTCCCTATGTAAATAATGGGATTTAAAAGCATAATAATTTTTATAACTGCTATTAAAAACAAACGCTTTGTAAATTTTGAGATGATTTGAGGTTTTTCTTGCTTATTTGTTCCTTGTGTCATCCAACAGGAACTGAAAATCGGCAAAATACTGCTAGTTTCAACATGCCTATTATCTGAAATCTTTTAATTATTTGTACTTACAAAATATTTATATTACACATGCCTACAGGCACATTGTATGTTAGGACTGTATAGATCAAAGAGCTAAGACATTTTTGTGTTATTTACTAATGACCAAACCTGCTGTTTGAGCAAAACTTGAATAGACTGAATTAAATCAAGGACAGAACAAAAGGGAAGCTTAAACAACAGCTTTATAAATAGAGATTCCAGTTTTACACTTTACTAAGCATAAATGAAAGTTACCCACACACTACTCATAACAGATTTCCATATATAATTACTTCTAAGCTAAAAGAGGATTTTCAAAGCTGGCCACAGGATTTAATCACACATCACCTACCAGCATTAAATTGAAGAATTATGGCAGACAGGAGGCAGACCTGTACACCAAAGAGTCTCTTCCTATTTTTGGCTCAAGAATTATTCATTTGTTTTTATATTCTGAAATCTCTTGAATACTGAATATTGAAGTTGCTTTTGTGAAAGGGAAGAAGTAATGGTTAGACTGGAAAGGATAATTCTAATTAAAGATTTTGAGTTGCACGTTCGATTATTCTGCAAGAGATTTTTACTATTGCTTATAAGCCGCAACCTATAATTTCAGTTAGCAACATTTTAGAGGCTTTGCTACCGATCCAGTTTGTTGAAGACCATATTTCAGTTGTAAATCAACAACCTTTTCATTTATGTTCTTCATTTACGATCTGGATTGTTGACAAAGGCTGCTGAATGAATGTTTTAGCATCTTTTTCACAGCATGCTATCAAAGATACTCAGTCATGCTGGTTAATGTGCAGCTAATTCCTTAAGCAGAAAGCAGCAAGGGGAATACCACATTGCTAAATAAGCCAAACACTGGAAAGTCTGGACATTTCCAAATATCTAGTTTATACTGATAACAATTCTATTCATAAGTAGGGGGAAATAATTAAAAAAAAAAAAACCCAAATAATAAAATGCAAAAAACCATTAAGCACAGAGAGATGTAGTAACCACACAGATGAATGGGTTATTCATTATAAAATTTCTTGCATTCAAATCATGTTAGCCATGGAATTTTTTGGTCCAGTTTCTTGAGCAAATCATCCAATTAACCACAACTAAGCCATGGCTGCAGTAGGGTTCGCTGACAATGTGGAACAATATTCACCCTGGGCCAGGCTTCCTAAATTTATTTTTCACTTTTGCTAATGCTGGGGTAGGAACATCCCTCAATATTGGCTCCTCAGGCAGTGTTTGTATGCTGCTTTGCAGAGGCACAACTTGTCAGCTTCTGCCACAGCCAACATTGGTTGGTCAGTCATGGACAGCTAACTTAATGTTCGTACTTCAGCCTTAGAAAGCCCTTTGTAAGAAGATTCAGGGAAAATGAAAGATGCAAGAAAAGATCTTTCTTGCCTTTATTTGTTTTGATCACAAAGCATCCAGAAGCATAAAAGCACAATAATTATTCCATCTTTTTACTAATCTATTTAGTTATTTAGCTGTGACAGAGGTAATTAAAGTAATAGAATAATTGTCTTTAATGAATTAAGAAATTCACTGTCAGTGTGGAAAAATCTTAAAGTGAAAGACGAGCGTTTCTACAGAATGCAATCCATTTTCATGGTATTCAGCAATACCTTCACCTGTGCAAACGACAGTGCTAACTTAGTACTCTAAATATCTGTGCCTAAATACTGCTTAAATGCTCGAGCCCCAAAAGAGTGAGTTAGGTGTGGTAAAAATGTCACTCACCCATGACCACCCAGTTCTGGAAGCAGTGTAGTATTTTGGCAAGCACATTTGGAACTGGATAAGTCCCTACACACTCTCAGGTACCCTGGAGATTACTTCAGTGTAGTTGGAGGAAACACTGTGTGATCCCTGAATAACATGTAGTTGAAACATGAAGTCCCATGTACGCCCATCATTGCCCTTGAAAAGACTGGCACTAGTCTAACCAACTATAAAACCCTATCAGCTGAGGTGCTCACTAACGAGTGACAGACCTGGGTTAAATTTCTTCTAACCAAGGTAATTCCAACTCATAGATATCTATATTTCTCTGATACCTACCTCGTAATCACCACCAGAGGCACGTTCCCACCTATGATGGCTTCCTAGCTAGAAGGGGCAAAATGGGGGTACACTGGTACTCCTGACCCTTACCTTTCAGAACATTTATGCATTTTACACTGGCAAGCTGTTATGTAGGAAAAAAAAAAGACATTCACTGCACAGGCATCAGAACATTTATGTGTATCCTCGTCTCGCACATGCTCCTCCATCTGGGCACCCTAACTTCTGGGAAGCTCCCCAGTCAACATGTGAGTTTTCTTGAACAACCTTTTGGCAGCCCTTTGAACAAAATGGAGGCTAACTCCAGCTCAGTGAGTCACCCTGCTGGGGTGAGACACCTAAAAATCTCTGGATCACACCCTACATGCTTTGTTATGATTACAAAAAGCAGATGCATACTTTTCTAGTGACTGATACTATTCTTTTTTTTTTTTTTTTTTAAACATTGATGTGTAGTAGGGAGAACAATGATAAAAGTAAACCAAATTCATCAGGGAGTATCAAAGTGATTTATTTGGATTCTGATTTAAACACAGACTACAGAAATGCTGGTTACTCTTTTTCAGAGTAACTTTTGGAGTGCTTTAGGCATGAAATGTTTGAACACGTATTCAGTTATTTACAAAATTCAGAATACTCTTCTACCCAGTTCTGCACATAGTATCCAAAACACATATTACGAGGGTACTTCATGGGGTAAAGGGGAAGGAAATTAATGGATTATTATTACAAACATAAGCAGGGAAAAGTGCCATTGCCCCCCATATTCAAATGAGTTCAATGGGCAACCTGCTTTCACAGTTAAATCTTTTTGTGACATTCTGTATTTGCCTTTTCATGGTGTTCCCAACTGAAAAATCTCTTCCCCTTAACCTTTGCACACTCACTTGCTTTCCTGTGAGGGACTTCTGGGATGCCTAATGACAACTGACAAGAACAGGATTTTTCAGGTAAATGTCCCTTTGGTGGCAGAATGCTAAAGTGGCACTTGCTGGACTCCACTAGCAACATGTGCAAAGGAAAAGCCAACTGCTGAATCCAGGTGCTTACAGACCTTGCTCCCTTCTAACATACACTGTTAATGAATCAGAAATAACTCTGTTGAGGTCAATGATAAAAACCAGTTCCAAACCTGTTAAATGCTAATGCAGAACTACTTGTTCTTCACTACTTTTTCAGCTGGAAGGAGAAACCATTCTCTAGTTCTGCCAAGTTCTGTACATCTTTTTTCCTGAGACAGACAAATTTAAAATACATGGTCTTACTGTGCTGAGAAAATGATGAATCACACTATTCTTTCCCACCATCCGATCCTGGGAAAACTAGGAAGCTGCTTAGACTATATGCCAACTTCATTTCATGCAACTTCAGTCCAATTGCTATCATTGCTACCCCTTCCAGCTCTCCTTGACAGACACAGAAGCAGCAGGCTGCTCCAGCCAATGTACTACTGTTGCGCTTTGGAAGGTGCAACCAAACTCCTGCTGTGTTGGGTTTGTGTGTTTCAGCTGAAACCAAAATGAACATGATAAGCAAGAAAAAGTGTAAACTGATACAGAGTTTGCCTTTCAAATCAATGTAATCGAGGTATTTTGCAATTACAGCTATAAACCAGTGTTTCTAATGTGTAAATTAATGTATTTATTTTCCATCCCTGTAAGGATATCGATGTAAAATATTTGGCTGTCCTACCAATGTTGGCTTTGGCTCTTTAAAAATGTTATCTGTTCCATAATAAATTTTGTCCACTCTTTTATCTCACTTGACAATCAGGGATTCAGGCAGTTTCCAGGCATCCTAAATCTGTCCTGGATGACAGTCAGTTTTATTTAGTTCCCAAACACTGGGAAGTGAAGTTACCAAGAGGCAGGTGATTGTATATGGATGTTGCCTCTGGAGATTGTGTTAAGAGTGTCTAAATAAATATTTACTGATAATCATCCATCAGGTGGCATTCTAGTTCTACAAAGAACCATGAGTTTTGTGGACAAAATCATTTCAGTTGGAAGAAAGGTTAAAAATAAAACCCCATATATTTTGAAAGAAATCTTCCTGTTAAGTCATAATCAGAGATTATGAGGACTTTCAGAGGTCCTGCACTTAGTACAGTCTTTTTACGACATATGTACTGGCAAGATATATTTTTTTCCCTCCTTGTAAATTTCCATTACAATCATCCAGGACTGTAACTGAAATTCTACATTTTTCTATCCCCCTTCAGAGTGCTAAGACCAATATTTACTTGTTCTGTTAATGGACACACTGAGATCCAAAATACCTACACAATCAAAATAGAAATAAGCAGAAGATCAGACTTCAGTTGACTCAACAAAACCTCCCACAAACTCCAAAGAGGAAGTTGTCTTCCCCCCGCCCCTTGGAACTTATGAAAGAGTTTCTAGCATAAATCTGAAGGCATTTTTAAGTAACTGAAAGGGGAAGACAAAGTAAGATACAAGATTATCTTGGCAGGGAGGACAACGTTCTCATACTGTATGGAGGTGGATGATTTGACTTCCTCGGGGAATGAAAAGACATTCTCTTAAGTAAAATATTTAATTAAAGATTGTTTCTAAAGATCTATTTCAGATGTCTACTCGTTTGCCAAGTTTGTGCAAAAACAACCACTACCTTGAATATTCTTTTGAATTATAACGAAAATGTATACAAAGCCACCCTTTTTAATGTTAGACCTTCAAGCATCAGTAAAGGAAATGGAATAAGAGTTGTTACAGGAATTCTGTACAGGATCTTTAAGTCTTAATATCTGCTACAAAGTGCATGGAATTTGGGTTGGGAGAACTATTACACTGACAAATTAAAAAAAAAATAAAGAACAGTGAAAACAGCAGCTATTTTGATACTTGTTGTATGATGAAACTCATGTACATAATGAAATTGCCTCTGTCCTCCCTAGTATTTCATTCATAGTATGAAGTAAAACAGGTTAAGTGCATTCACTCTTTCATGCACATAAACTTCACTAGAAAGTAAATTGTATTATATATCTGAAGAGTTTTCAGTTCATGATTGAGCCTGTGGAAAGAGAACATCAGGAACCAAATATCCTTATACAAAATTAAAAGATTTTTGGGCAGTTTTTATTTTTCTCTTTCTTTTTTTCTTTTTTTTTCTTTTCAATCCTTTCATACTTTCTTGTATAAGCAGAGGATAATTCTTGAAATATAAATCACAGACTAGTCAACCTGGTCTTAAAGCAATGACATGTCCCCAGAAAAACACTGTTCTGTTTCTGAACTTTTAATTTCTTTGAAAACATCCCTGATAGGCCCTGTATCTTTATAGGGATATAAATTCAGAACTAATTTCTCTCTCCTGCTTGATATGAGAGACCTCATTACAAAAGGATAATTGCTGAACACAGACTAAAACCAGATGCCAGTACAGTTGAGATTAAGTGTGTTTCATCCACCTACCTTAATTGAATAACATCCTTACAATTACAAGTTTAGATGTGATTAAAGAACACTGTTTGGATCTCTCTGACATGCCAACACCAGCATAAGCCTTGACAGCGCTGAAGGATGATATTTTTTCACATCAGTACTGTTCTATATATCGTGAGGTTATTAATTTCCTGACTTTTTACAGCTGCTGTCTACATTTGTGGTCTACAAAAGTACTCAGGATAAGGTGAGAAACAGAGGTTGCATAAATTACGTGGTTTGCATCATGAAGATCACGGGATTGAGCTCCAGCAGCCTTCCTCTGTCCCTCTGCCATTGTGAAGATCTCACAATCATCAGGCAAGTGTGGTGCTCTGCAGTCCATCCAGAAAATCTCTAGCATCACCTGCTACTATGGCAAATGATATCAGTAACCTGAATTCCAACACATCGGGACAGGTCTAGGCAGTCCTCCTCAAGAGGCAATCAAAAAACTGGTATTGCTGGAGCACAAATCTCTTGACTGATTTTATTTGCCCCACTCAATGGTAGGTAACAGATGTGGGCTTCAGGTAACTTTGGGGATAGGCAGGCTCCACATAACAGTTCTGTTATACCCCACTCCTTTGATGCCACCTACAGCTTATATTTGTAGTAGAACTGGATAAAACCAAATAGAAAGACTGGAGGAGTAAAGTGGGAATGGAAGGAATAATCAGAGAATCATAGAGTCATTTAGGTTGGAAAAGACCCTTAAGATCAAGTCCAACTGTTAACCTAGCACTGATAAGTCCACCACTAAACTATGTCCCTAAGCATTGTGTCTACATGTCTTTTAAATACGTCAAGGGATGGTGACTCAGCCATGTCTCTGGGCAGCCTGTTCCATTGTTTTATAACCCTTTCAGTGGGGAATTTTTTCCAAATCCAATCTAAACCTCCCCTGGTGCAACTTGAGGCCATTTCCTCTTGTTCTATCATTTTTTACCTGGGAAAAGGGATCGACATCCACCTGGCTACAACCTCCTTTCAATTTGTTGTAGAAAGTGATAAGGTCTCCCCTCAGTCTCCTTTTCCCCAGGCTTATTTAGCCCCAGTTCCCTCAGTCACTCCTCATAGGACTTGTTCTGTAGACCCTTCACCAGCTTTGTTGCTCTTCTTTGGACATGCTTCAGCACTTCAGTGTTCTTCTTGTAGCAAGGGGCACAAAACTGAACACTATATTTGAGGTAATCTTGGGAAATTGTTCCAGATCTTCACTGTTCTGATGGTTAAAAGCCTTCTTGTACTGTCCAGTTTAAATATACAGATAGCAGTTTATATCAATGTGTTCTCATGGCAACACTGCTCCTTTGCTTATGTAGTTATACTCCCACCTTTCTGGTTTCTTCTCTTGATGTATTTAGAAAGATCAATCTTACTTCCGAGTCTTTGTTATGCCTAATTCAAAAGCCCATTTGACTTCTGGTGTCCATGACATAAAAGCAATATAAAACCCCACAAAATTCATGGAAAATAAACAAAGCATTCCCCTCCCGTCACCTCCTCTCAGATTACAAATTGTATTTATTTACTTTCTATAGTATCTTAGTTCCACAGGCTCTTCTCTCCAGCAAATAGAGGATTACCCTACCTCTTACTGAGCATTGTTGCGGCTGTTACAATGGATGCAGTATCCAGCCAGGTGGTTGCTTCTGAAGTGAAGAGGAGTGAACAACTTAAAATCAACACTTTAAGTCATGTAACTTCTAAAAGAAATAGATCCTCATTAGTCAGAGCAGTTTCTCCCATTGATAAATAGCTGACCTAAAAGGTATTCCCAATTTACACACACAAAAGCTGTCATCTTTGGATATATTCACAACAGTAACACCTGCATCAATTTAAAAAGGCTTGGAACAGAAAATCTCAATGCACTAGAACTGAGAAGTTTTCACTTTGATCCCCCAAAACCTTAGCTGATAACTTTTCTAATTATGATGTAACATGTATTTTTCTCCTGTAAAATGTTGGTGAGGAAAGTGATCTTGTATTTTGAAGAGATTAAAAAAGCCCAAACCAGTGAGGTATTTAGCCAAGCCTGTGGTCAAAGTTTTCAACACCAACTACAACATTGATGAAAGGTCATCCTGCTTTTCAGCTGCTTTAGATCTTGGATGTTTTGGGAAATGCTTAAGGGATATTTTAGGTTTCTTTCCCTCACCAGTAGTGCCACTTAAAATTTTGAACGTAAGTAATAAAAGCTGTTACTCATTCTTTCAGAATTCAGAAGATACTTTTATAAGTGCTATTCTAAATCTAAGTGGTTACCTTGGAGTATGTAACAGGATTGAAAAGTATTCATGTGCTGCTCTACCATAGGACGACAGAGTGCCATTACACAACTCAGCTGTAGAAACAGACACAGGTCATGGTCTTCCATAGTTGAAGCTTGAGTTTCTGCTCCTTCTCACTATTTTTCATTTCATCAAGAAATTTATGATATTGGACATAATGTCTATTAATGATGTGTCTGGATACTGTTCATGATTGAGAAACATAGCTTTACACATTTAAGGCAGTATTTACAAGCATCTTGAGTACAAAACCCTATGCTAAGGCGATAGAAGATCTAGTATGTGCCATAAGTGAATATACAGAGGAAAATTTAACATAACAGTGCCTATTTTGTTAGAAACTGTTTGAGTTTTAAAACAAATAGATAACCCTTTCAACACCATGTTCTGTTTCCAACAAAACACATGCTGTCAGGCAACGAGGTCGGATTCTGGGCCCATAAACAGCCACTGCAGACATTTTAACAATAAACTATAGTAAATTTTTACAAAAACTGCAGGAGCTTTCTGAAAGAGAATTTTTCAGGGGAAAAGATTAAAAGCACCTAGCGGCAAGCTGTTTAAAAGCCAGCATATTGAAAAAAACAAAAGTGAAAAATGAAACATACATCTCCTGGCTTTGGTGCTAAGTTTTCAACTTCCTTTATCAGGAGATGCACAAAAAACTCTGAGGACTTTGAGCATGTTGAATTTACTTGTCACAGTAAAAATCCTATTGTTCTTTGTTCGTTTACATAGCCTTTCTTGTTACAGTAGTTAGCTAACCAGAAGGTCTGTCGCAATATTACTCTGGGAAATGCATAAATTTAAAATTTACCATTGAAAAACTTGGAGTGTATGACTCCACATTTGTCAATACTCAAATGAAGTTTCATTGAGCCCCTCAGAAGCAACATCGCTAGGCTTACAGTCTTCCTAGACCTATTTCAGTAGATTTTGATTTTGTATTTCTTATCACTGCACCTGACAAGCTGAGCTGTATGTCCTAGTAGCACACCAAGAAATGTTTGTGAGAATCATGGAAGTGTATCTCAGCTGTTTTCAAATAACACACAGTAAAACAAAAACAGTTTTAAATAATTTTCTTACTGGAAAAAAACCCTAACTTTTTCCAGATCCTGATTTCAACACAATTTTCTCACTAATTTAGAAAAGCTATGCAGTAAGTAATTTTACTTCCAAAAAGTGCTCTAAGCTCTTAGACAGCATTTTATTTCCTACATAAACTGAATTGGATGTTTTCCTATACATACTCAAAGCACAATTGAACAATTTAGCTTTAAGGTAATGATCTGTGAAAGAATGCTGCAATCTTACATTTACACTGTTATTAAAATCTAAGGACATTAAGAACAAATACTCTTTTCACAAAAAATATAGATTTATCTGAAGTGATAGACTGATAGATGAGATTAATCTCAAATGCCTTGAAGTTACAGCTTGTGGGACTGCAGACAAATCAGGTAACTGACACACCAAATTAGAAACTAATCTTCAAAACATTTAAGTGTGCTTGCAAGACAATATAAGCACTGGGCAGGCAATAAGCCATTTACTTCAGCAAGCTGGAATTACAAATACATTAGAACTTCTCTTAAAGCAATTAAGTTGGTATATTACTAACTACAAATCAAGTATTTCTTTTTAATTTTTCGATCTAAGTTGAAAACATTTCTGTATGTCAAAAATACTTAAGTGATTATTATTCCAACTGCACATCTTTTTACCACAGTAAATGAACATCAATTTATTTTCCACAATTTACTGAAATGCATCATGCCATGGTTAATTTTAAAAGATCTTTCTGAAATTATGTATGCATTTATTTTTTTTTCAAAGAAAGCAAATTGCCAGAATGGTCATTTTAGGAACATGAAGCAATATATAAGGTTGTTCCAGGACAATATAAGTTGAAGATGGCAAAAATAAGATGGGATGGGAATGATCAAAATGCTTCCTATAACATAAAAAGCCAGTGACTGCATTATTGCATCAGAAACTCAAATATACTTTGAATTCCTATGCATCCTAAAAGGGAGGACATACTTTTAAGTGCCTTTTCCTGTTGGTACTGAAGTATTAGACAAGAGTACCTTTAAGGGATGGTCCATGGAAACTCAATGGCTAGGGCTATGCAACATGTCAGCATTGCATAAAGTTTTGAGAGTTCTAACTGTTCATACTCATGCGCTAAAAGAAAGATCTTTCAGTATGTCTCAGCTGTCATTACTTTCACATGTAATTGGAGCTTAGCTACAATACATTTCAAAGGATTTTCCTTTTCTCAAAACTAAAGGCTGAATTGTTACAGATGGTAATTTTGGCAGATGGTTGTATATGAAACTGAGTTTATAATTAGGCCAAATCTGACTTGTGCAATTAAGGCAATGAAGATTTGCAAAATAAGAAGTGTCAGATCAGTACAGGATCAGTCTGGTAGCCACAGGAAACTGAAGAAACCTGATCATTCACACTTACAGAATATATTGCCTATTTGACAATTTATTCTTAATTGCTTGAATTAAAAGATAAGCAACCTTTCATGCTCAGAGTGTAAACTAAAGTAACCATGGCTTTTTACCTACTTAAGTGTATAATCCTTTTTTCTTCAGTCAAGGTTAATGAGACAGTCTGAAGCAATCTAACAGCTCTCAGCATCTCCTCCTCTGCAGCTTCCCTCCCTCTGACATTTACCCGACCCCTCCACAAGTCAGTAAATTCACAGACAGTGACTAGCCAGTTCAGCTCAGAGACTGAAAACTAATCCCTGAGGAATGAGTGGGGAAGGAGGAGATATGTGCAAGGATAAGACTAGGACTAACCCTTTGGGTGGAATTGGCCTCTTGGGCTCACTCTGACATTTATCAAGCTGCATTTCAAGGCATATTATATCTAGTGTCAAAAAGCTTTCCAGACTGGTAACTCTGTGTGAAGGTAGCATTGCCTGTTTTAGCACCTTCTGACTTTCAATTGTGTTAAATGTTTCTTTGCTTTTGTACCAAGAAAAGATCAATTATGTCCAGTAATCATTCTCTCTACTACTTCTTGCAACATTACTCAGTAGTTTCTTGCCCTCAGCTTTCAGCCCCCCTTCATACATACACTGTTTCCATATAACACTTTTACCTATTTTAGGACCACTATTTCTCTTATATTGTTTTTTTTCTGATGGGATAACCAGGACTTTTGTCAAGATGGCTGACTATCACCTTCATAGAAGCATTACAGTTTTTATGTTTCTCTTTCAGCTCCTACTGCATCCCAATACATTGGTTGATTTGTTCTACTATGGGTGCAACACAGGGATTTTTCATCCATTTTTCCTGACCAAGCAAGTATTGCTACAAGAACAGTAAAAAAGAGCTTGTAAGTAGTTTTTATAACTAATGAAAAGTGCTGTTATTAATGTGGTTACAGTTAGTTCAAAACTTGCCTTCCAAAATGCATCCCCCTTGCTCTTCCACTCCACGAACTCCGCTTGCCATCACGCCATCTGTTCTCCTATCTTCTCTAAACCTTTACAAAGTTCCTCAGAATCTCTTTTAATTTCAATTAACCTGAGTAATTTATGTAGCTTGCACATGTTGTCATCAATCTGTGAACCCTCTTACCAGATTGAACTATATGAGGTTGCTGACAATTAGAGAACATTATGCCTTAGGTTTTTGCCATGTTACAAATTAATGACTTAGTCCTACACTTCGCTTTCTGTCCCTAATTTTTTCCCTCAAACTGTTATGATAAGAGAGATACAATACAAGGCCACTTAGTTCTGTTCTTAGACTTTTTTTTTTTAATCTAAGTAAGTTATTTCAATGCTTTCTCTTTATTCATCCATTTTGAAACACAAAGAATTTTAGTACACTGCAAGCATATCTTCTACAGGAGCTGGGCTTTTCTATTCCTTTCATTGAGCTCTATTAATACAGAGTTCCCACCTTCCTTCTAGTGACTGATTTAAATACAGCAAGATCTGCTGACAACATAATAATAGAGGCAAGCTGTTAAGAAAAATTCTTTTTTAAAGTCTGGACATATTCATTAATTCTAAAGACAAGAATTAAGAGTTAATGTGTTAAGAGTTACTATATATTTAACAGAATGAAGGAAACACCACGATCACCTGTTTTTACCAACTTATGAACACTTTGACTTTACTGTAAAATTAACCCAAGTTATAATTATCCTGCCCCGAACTTTAGACGTGTCCACACAAACTGTAATTCTAATACCCTGGTGGTTTGTGGGAGGGTTTAGGTTTGTTGTTTTGATATTTTGTTTGGTTTTGGTTTTGATTGGGATTTGTATAGGTTAACAACTACAAACTCCATCAAAGTGATTCTAGTACTTCAGTGGTTCCTCTGTATTTCCAGGAAGAAGAGGAACATTCCCATGATACATATTAACATGCAAGTGCTCTCAGCTTAGAGCAAGGAGACACAGGATATATCCCAGATAACATTATTGTCACAGAATTGTGACCACAGAATTAATATGAATGTCATTCAAATGCTGCCTCAACGCTTTTGCTTGAGTTATGCTAACTAGAGAGAACTGTAAATATCTAAACTTAAACCTGAAGCACCACTTGCAGCTTTCCTTAAAAATTGCAGAAATTGCTGGGTAAACATACTGAAAGAAGAAGCTGTCAGTCAGTTTGTGGCTTGGTATGAGTAGGGAGATGCAGATACAACTGGAAGAAAAATATCTGAGAAATAAGTTCCCTAAGGCTGTACAACTTCAGAGAAACCTATTAAACACAGGTGCTTATAAAATATAATTCTAAAGACACCAGTAATACTGTGCTTTGGATTCAGTAAATAACTGATAAGAAATGTTAGGTATCCTCACAACATTAGCAACAATGCAGCAGAATGCAACCCTTTGGAAAAGCAGCTATTTTATCTTAAATTTACTGATGGTTCTCACAGGGGTTACTTATTAAAAATGCAGTTCTAAATTGTGTGCAGTGCATTTACTTCCTGTAGAGCTTTATGTTTGGTCAAACATATTTGTGTGAATTAGAAAGAACCACCATTGTCAGCAGTGAAACAATTCTTCTGATACATGTTCAACACCATCCTTGTTACAGATATGCTGATAAAGAAACTAATGCAAATAGTGACACAACATAATATGATTTCTTAGATGATTTATACACCTAGTTCTCACAACTTCCCTAGGATTGCTCTTCTTAAGGAGGACACATTAAGTTGCCTGGCCTATCATGAAATTTCTTTGGCTTCCATAATTAATCTCAATGAAAATATATTCCATTGTTGAGAAGATTATTGCAAATCTTCTCAGAGTATATACTTTTCAATGTCTACACTCTAAAATTCCAGTAAGACCTTAGGTATTTGCATAAGTGATGCAGTTTTACTTAAGTGATACTTGTCAACTTGTATAGGAAAAAAATTCTTCCCAGTTCTGTAGGAATTGTGCCATTTGCTCTGAAAGAAGTAATGGAGTGTGTATGTTAAGAACATGAATCTATCATAGTGAATAAAGCCAAAAAGCACATCATCATTTGACAATTAGCACTTTAAACAGGTACAAATTCAACAGTAACTGAAATAATGTTGTTGGAGGCAAAGCAAGAGGGAATTGTCTCAACAGAAATAAACCAGTAGGCTAAAATCAGATGACTTCACATATGTCTCAGACCATTTATAATTGACAACAACATTCTGTTTCAATAGGAAATAACCTAAACTACTGTAGACAATCTATTACTGGCAAACATCCAGTTGATCCCTAAAACCTGTGTGTAAGAAGAGATTTTTCTAAAATGTGCTGAGGAGAAAGAGAAGAAAGGCAGGAAATTCACTCCAGTTGATTTAAAAAATTCTGGCCTAAAACATTCTTTAAAGGCCAAATGAAAACACCGAATTTGATTTTTCTAACATGGTTAGGTAACAAAGCTGAGATATACAGGAGAAAGCAATAACGATTACTTCTAAAAGGATTCCCTTTGGTCTCAATAAGTATCTGACTCTTCAAAACGGAAAAAAATCCCCAAGGATTTTCTTAATATATTAAGAAAATTACTGAAGTTATGCAGGAAAACATATTGTCACTTTAGAAATGGCAGACCAATATTTCAGAGGGCTCTTCATAACTGTATTAATAGCTATGTGTGTCATCATATAAATAAACAACATATTCCACAGAACAGTGGATTCATTCTAATCCTGAAATGCTTACTTTTTACAGACCAGACAAAATACAGTAAAAACAGGTTATTCAGAGCATTAAAATTTAAGCGGGCCTTAAAAAGATTGTGGGAAATAAAAATGGCCGCTGGACAGACTACTACAAAAATTGTAGAAAACATTCCACAAAGATGAATCTTAGATTGTGTGGAAGGAAACAGGATGGTGACAGAGACTCCTTCAGTATTTTGGATGCCAAAAGTGCTGAAGTTTTATTGTCAGAGGTGAGTATGCTGACTTAAACACAGCAGAGGCCAGGAAAAGGTGCACAAAAAAAAAATGAGGGTAGCACTATTAGTTTTCTGTCTGAATAAGGAGAAGATAGAGAAAAACTTGAAGGATGAACAATCATTTTGAGATGTGGGCTTGATATTTGATGATAGAAAAGAAAATCCAGAAATTTTGGTCAGAGACATGGTGGGGAACAAAATCTTCCCCCATCCATGGCAGAGAAAATTGATGGGGGATTATGAACACCACCATACTTAGGAATAGAGTCTAATTTTTAAAAATAGCATGATTTTCACTGGATTTAGTAGCCTGAAAAGAGGGTTTTCACTGCCCAGCTTTACACTATTAAAGGAACAAATACTGAAGAAATTTATCAAAACAATTTGGAACAGACTATAATTATGGCGAGAATTTTTAAGGGACGTGGATTTAGAGAATGCATGGCAAATCTAGGGCACATTCTTTGCCAGGGATTATATTATAGAAGATCAAAGCAGCTTCAGTGACAGTATTTAAATTTACAGTTTATAAATTAGGTTCATATTTCCTTGAAAATAAAGACCAAAATACCCATCAGAACCATTAAACTGATGTCAGATACAGCGCTGATAGTTTCTGCTACTATAATAGAAATGCAATCCACATGTTGCAGAAACACAGTAATTTGAAAAAGACAGCAATTACGAATATTGGAGATATATCTTTTTTTCCTCCTTTTTAAAAAAACCACCAAAAAGCTCTGTTTATTCAGGAACATATTTTTTAATCCAAACGAAAGAGGGTGCCAAGCAGTGTTATACAAGCTTCCTAAATTCATTTGGCTGACTAATGTTCCTATTCCTGCATGCTTCAAAGTGGTAAAAGAAAAACAAATCTCAAGAAGAACCAACATTCACATCTATATCAGTTTAAAGACATAATGCATAATATTGCGTTCAACAGCAAGCAGACAAAAGACAAATTTTGCTGAGTTCACTGAATAACAAGCAAGTGGAGGCTGGAAATTAGGAGGATTATGTCTTCTTTAGAGTAAACCATTTGCATGTTTAAATTTCAACCTCCCTAAATTTCCAAGCACTTCTTTTTGTTTAATGAATTATTTTGCATATATGCAGCATATTATTAATTTAGATGTGTCATGCCTGACTCCTTATTGCCTTACTTCAGTCCATTACTTCAGTTAGACCACAAAAGTTGGCACCTTGATATCCTACTCCCATTTTATAGAATTATGAAATCTCCATAAACAGAAAGGATATATTGGGTCAACATGAAATGGAGGAACAAACTTCCCCACACACTTTAAAACCTCCACATTTACAGGCACTGTCCAAAATTACACTTCAAAATAATTAACCTTGTACATCAGTGTATTACTCTGAGTTTTCAGCATGTGCTATAGACATTAAGTTCATTCTTTTGTCCAGGAGCAGCTCTTACAAAAAGAGTTGCTGTATGATTCACATATTTCGTTTTCTGTTCTAAACAGAAATAGATTGTCAGGACATGCACAATTTAGTTTTACAACCTGACTTACATTGCCAGAATGACTTTTTTCCAAAAGTAATTAGAGGTCATGTGTTACTAAACAGACCAAAAAATCCATCCAGCAGTGACATATCATACTGCAAACATAAATAGAATCATATATTGGTCTGCTGCTACCAAGCAATCACAAGGTAGCAAGGAAAACTTTATTTTTCCCTTATACTTTCAAATTAAGATGAAATGTATATACCTATCACATATCATCATAAAACTCTTTACAAACAAATGATTGAGCATTATTATTATCCTTCCTCCAAAAAAAATGAGGAATTAACTTTACCTGTCACAGAATTCTGAGTTTCACAATAAAGAACAAGTACACATGAAGAAAGAGCTATAGATCCAGTTGGCAAGAAGGGCTTAAGATTATCCTGTACAGGACTCAGATAAACCTTTATTCTGAGGATGTTCTATTGTACTTTCCTCTGCCTTACTTCCTTCATGATAAAGCATGGGGTGAATTCACACAGAGATTATGCCTCTACTGTAAAGGAAATACACCGTTGGCAGGTACTTCTGCACATGTGTTATTCTAGGCTGAAATTTGACATTCCCAGGGCTCAGCTGTGCCCACATTACATACAGATTTTCAAACCTCTCAGGCAAACTTGTACACCACACTTAGGACCTTCACTGCACAGAATTTTCTACACAGAGGTTGGCATCTAATTAAAGAATACTGGACATGAACCGCTGGTTTTGCATAGTGTGTGTTCCTCTGTATGTATGTGACCGCTGGTTCAATGGGGTGAGATATTTGTATTTCTTCCCAACTTTCATTACTCGGAAGGAAAAAAAAAGGAAAACAAAACAGTGTCGTTCAATTAGGAGGAAAGACACTGGAAGGCTGACAGTACAAGTGATCCTGCCTACATCAAGTAGAGAGAGGCCAACCAAAGCAAATGCAGAATGTAGGTGGTATCACACTGCATAGACTGCATATACATAATGTATTCCTAAAGCTATATTTAGGGTGCTTCTAAAAACTTCTTAAGGTACTTCTAAAAAAGAGATGGTAGAGTGAACTGGACTATACTTTTCCTTGGTCTCAGTTGTCAGCAAACTGATGTCCCTGGAGCTGTTAGCAGCAGAACAAATGAAAGGCAGAAGACCGGCTGAATAAGACACTGGATGAGGGTTTACTGTCAGTGAGACAGTTAATGTGATTGTGTTGAAGCCGGGTTCCGTCACATGGGATGGCTACGCTTGGAAATACCAAGCTACACTAACAGATAGGACTGGCAGACTGATGTTTTCAGACTCTGATTTGCAGATGCCTAAATCCTTCTGAGTGGAGCTTCAGAGGTTGACATGATTCGCAATCTGTGAATTTGGACCTGTGGCCTGAAATACAGTCCCCCCTACATTCCTAGTTCATGTGTCAGCCACCCTCAAGACTGAACAAATAAACCTAGCAGCTCAGTTTATTTGGTCTTAAAGTACGATTTAACTCAAGGGCATTAAAATCTCAATTTGCGTAGACTCAGTTCAGATTTGCAGCAACACTGAAGTTACACTTCAGATTCAGAGTCTGGATTTGATTTTATTTTTCTTTTCTTCCTTCTGGCACAATGCATAATTACTTATACAAAGTAGGACAGCTTCAACAAGAAAGACTGGATGGTTAGACCCTTCCTGGAGACCTAAGTTCCTACCCAAAAAAAAGATGTGAACCTGTGTCTCTCTCACTCCAGTGAGTATGCTAAGGGAGATTCCTTTAGATTAGCCTTTTTCTGTCTGGACCGAATCAAGGTTGTTCGCAAACCCAGAGGTAATCTCTGTAGACCATACACTCATCCTCTTGTGACAGCCCAGCCTAAACCTGCAGGCTTTGCAGGACATCAGTCTGAGCTGAAGTGTGCAACCCACCTCTGCCCCAGCCTGAAGGCTGCCAGTACACACCCCTCACTGACTTCCCAGCTCTGCAGCCCAAAATCGGTGAGAAGCCAGTGAAGGTGGAGGAGTACCAAGATACCCAGCCTCATGCCTAGAAACTCTTCACCAGAACATTAAGAAATACCATGTGAATGACTGTTATAAACAGGCACCAAATCACAGATGGGAGAAGAGGTAGCTCTTGAGGAGTGGGCTAAATATGACCTTGAGGGTCATTCCTGAACCTGACCTTTTCCATCCAGTAGGTTTTGCAGCAAAAATGAAGAAAAAAGAAAAATAACCAAATGCTGCAGTCCTTACGTGCTTGTAAGTGCTCTCTAACAGCAGTGAAGGTTTGGGTCTAGCAGGTATCTGAAAGGTGGGTCTGCAGCAGACCTGCCTGAGAGAGCCTTCCAGGAGCCCTGACCACTGTCAGCAAGTGCTATTGCCTCTGCAGGAAGGAGCCTGCACTCAGCTACCCCAGCCTGCACCACCTGGTCTCACTTTCAGCACTGGTTCAAGTGGTGATAGGATAGCGGGAGGCTCAGGACTTTCCCACTTTGCAAAACAGTGTGCTCCAAAGCATGGCTCCAGAGCAGTGAGTACCACAAGGGTCTCCTTCAGGCAACACCTGCAGTGACATCTTAGACCTGATGTTATTTTTGCTGTGCACCTGAACTTCAGTCTGCTCCATGCAGCAACGACAACACAAAAATATGTATAAAGCAGAAAATTCCTAATCAGATTTGAAATGGTTATTGCATGCATCTACCTTGTCTAATTTAAACATTGTTTAAACAGAAACAACAACCAATCATTCACCCAGTGATTATTAGATAACAATAGGAAATTAGAGGATAATTTATTTCCTACGTTATTGTGATCCAGTGTTCATTAATCTGAACTCCTAAACAGGCTTTTACTTAGACATAGAGTAGAATTACATCTTCATTAGTGTATCTGCTTTCATTGACCTCAGATATTATGCATGCTACCAGCTTTAATCAAATAAAATAACACTATTTTTATTTTCTCTGCTTGTAACTGTATTTCCAATTTTCATTCTCATATGAACAAATGTCTGATACTATTTACATTTGTCAATAACTAAAAGCACCCAGCAAAGAAATCTATATTTTACATGCTCCCTGCAGTCAGTTATTTCAGCATCAGCAATATTTACAAATGTCCGTTTTGCAGGTTTACGTATGACTCAGTACACAATGCAAACACAGGCCATCAACAACAATAAAGAGAACCACTGCCCCCTCCACTCACCTTACATTCGTCCATCTCCTTTTTCCCACAAATGCACAGGAGGGAAAAAAAACCAAACCAAAACAAAAAAAAACCCGAGCAGATCTGCAGTGAGTTTAAAAGGTTGACTAACCTCAGGTTTGGCTTACCAAAGACTGGGGTGAGAACAAACGCTTTCGTTTTCATCTGTCAGCTCCCACACCACTCAAATGGAATTGCGTAGGAAGATTTTTCCTGCCTTCCTTCAAATAAATGGGTGTTATGTTTACATACTGCATACTGAGCATTGCCCACCCGAAGCCAACTGCATCTTGCCAACTCTTAACTTTCGTACAATATGGCGATTACATGAGCCAGCATACCATTAAGTCACATAACAAAACTTGGAGAATGGCACTGTCAGCTTGCAGAACTGTACCTGAAAAACTGACATGCAGCACACAAAAGGAGAAACTAGATTTCAGTGCGACGGCAGAACTGGGTCAGAAGCAGACTGGGTTAGCGGCCTCAGTTTAAACTACAAAGCCAAGTGCCACATAGTTCATGGAGATAAAAATTCACAGGCGCACGATAGAAGCAGGCGAAGGAAAAAAATAATAAAAAAAGAATATCACTAAATGCACTTTACAAAATGCTCCCCCGCCCTGGAGTCTTCCAGGTCATCTGCTGTTTATTCTCCATGTGACGCTTTATTCCAGGATGTTCTTTCCAGCGGCAGTACTCGCAAACTCGCCTCCCCTAAGCAGAGTCAAAACCAGGGGAAAAGGGGAAGGACCTTAGTCCATTACTCACTGTGAACAGCACAACATCTTTCTGGCTCCATCACGTTCTCTTTTTCTAGCTGATGAGCAGCAGATCTATACCTACTGTGAGCTCCAGATGTCTTCCAGTGCCCAGTGTTAATTTTTTTGCAGAATGAGCAAGAAAGATTGGAGATCAGAGCTCACTATTTCCCCTAAACTAATGACTCTGCAAGCTCGCACCTAGGTATCAGATATCTGCCTTGTGTTTCTGATTTAGCCTGCTAATATGAGACTGGAGCAGGCAATTTGTGTACTACTTCTTTTCCAGCTACTATTCCATAATAATTTCTACAGAGGCTCCCACTTCAGTGACACAAACATACTACAGATAGGACAACCTAAAAAGGTCATTTAACTACCAGCAATAATGCACATGTTCAGAAGTAAAAAGCTGAGCTCAGATGAAAGACCCTCAGATCTAAGACTAAGGTTTCTGAGACGTTGTGCATCTAACCCACTGCTGAAGATCAGGCACCTGAACCAATTATCTGTGGTGCCCTAACATCAGCAGCCTTCTGACCTAGCCCCCTGGGTGGACCCCTCCTTGCAGCATATTTCTTCATAACTTAATCCTATTTAGATTGTCTTAAAATCAAAGAACAAGCACATCAGAAATCTGCTACATGTTTTTGCAAGATTGTATCACACTAGCAGCACTCATCCTGTTTATTTCAAAATGTAAAAGGCTGTCCAGACAATCGTGATATTTGTTGTAATATTAGCATGCAAAATGACATAAACTCACTCCTGATAATAGTTTTAATTACTAAGTATACAAATCCTCTCATACAAGTAATCCTTCAATAAGATTAATTCATGGAAATAATCCCATTGAAAAAGGATTTGTATGACTGGATCCTAAATGTTTAATCACATTTTTACAGGCATCATTACTTAACAAAAATATCCAGGAGGTGTTGGTATGTTATATATTTATCAAACTGTATAGTTTCAGAAGCAATCCTTCTAGGACTGACAGTGTTGGGGAACGTGCTTCTGCAGTTCTTGTGGTTTCTCAGTTTAAGACTGATTTAAATAAACTGGCCAGCCTGCTCACTTCCAGTCTAGCATTCAGCACGACTCTTCTCTTTCAGCACTTCCATTGCACTGACATGTGATGCAGCTACTCCTTCAGCTGCACTAGTTATATATTATCCCTGTGTAACATTACCTCAAACATCAAAATCCCTGATTTATTTTAGCAACTATCCAGGTATTACTAAGTGTTTTCAGGGCTCCGTGACGTAGTGATTCTCACTTTCTGTACTACGTCTATTGCAGAATAGTTTATTATAAGAAACGTTAACTTCTTTCCTGGCTTCCCAATCCTGTTCTTTCTACTATGCCAGTTACCAGTCTAGACAATGGCAAAAGTAGCCACAGGAGAGCATAAAGATTAGAATTTACTTTAATGTGCTGAGTCCCACAATGTCCTTAATTCCTCCTTCTTGTATCCACTTCATTTACTCTCTTTGCACAAAGGTCTTCACAGTTGTAGTGGAAAGCCTTTCTCGAACTATCTCCTGCTCTGATCCCCTCAGAATTATTAATGGTTTGGTATCACATTTGTTTGCTAATCCTTAAAATGAAGGAAACAAACCTTTGGAGAGCTAAGAGTCTGTCACTGTCTCCAAAAATCAGGAAGCATAACTGCTTGAAGGCTGACAGATGCTTCACCACCATGACAAGAAGCTGTTCCACAGGCTACAGCTCGTGAGCCCCTGAGTCAAGCCATATGGTCCTGAATGCCAAGACTGTCTGTCTTTCCCGGTTTATTGGGAGAGAGGGATTATTCCTGCCTAGCTCATGTGAAGTGCTCTGTTGGTTTTAGAAGTTTACAGTTCATATGAAATAATATACTTGACCGCTTGCACTCATAAATCCTCATTTGTTTGCTGAACAGTTTTTTCTTCTCTGAAGAAACAGCCCTACGTGTATGCCTCTGTGGGCTAGGATAACATTTCATTACTTTATTGCTATCCACCTTGATATTAAATGAATGCATACAACGAAGCACACGTAAATGTGGCTCTCACACTTTGAGAGACCCTTCCCAACTAATAATCTATTCAGCATATTTGACCAAGTTTGCATAAAAGGTCTGAAACAACAGCTGTGAGGTGCAAGGCATCTTTAGTCATCTAAAGGGAATAACAGCAATGGATACACGCTGTTAGAACTCAGAACTGATCATTTAAGATAAAACCTCACTGTACTTCAGCATCATGAAAATTAAGTCTCCAAGTTAGAACTCCTGAAGCATGGGTACATTCTCCAGTGCTTTGGCCAGCTGAGATTTAACTATTTCAGAAAGTGAGTATTTCTAATTCCTGTCATCTCTTGAAAAACTATTTAACTGCCCAAAAAACTTCAGCCAGGTCCTTTGCCCTCTCCCACTCCCTTTTTTTAAAAAAACATATTTTATGTCTTTTCTAATGACTGTACGCTGAAGCGTCTTCAGGCTACTGGTGCCGTGGCGACCCAGCAATTGCCGAGAAATAGAGGAAGGCAAAAAGTATCTCGCTTCTACCCAAGCAGTGGAGGGGAAGGCAAAAGCCCCAGCACAGGACCAGCGGTGTGTGGGTGTGCATTGCTCCCTCTCAGAGCTCAGCCTCGGCTCTGAGGAGCCCTGGCTCTCGCTGAGGTCGGCCAGGATGGAGGGTACCGGCACCTTGCAAAGTCAAGGCTTAAACTTTTTCTCTTTAGAGTTTCCCTGAGCTGCTTCTTGTTGCGAGATGATTTTTCCACTCGTGTCTGTCCCCATCCTTCCTTTTAAAAAAATGCATAGCACAGAGATTGCAATCGCTACAGAACTTGGCGAAATAGAGGCAGGGACCGCCACAGCGGTGGCTGAGGGAGGGCGAGGGGCGGGATGCCGGGGGCTACCCGCAACACCCCCCCGGCCCGCAGGCTGGAGCGGCTGAATGGAGCCACTGAGCACGGCGGCCACGGCACTGCTGCCTCCGATTATTTCATGTTTTCGCACTCGGCTCGTCAGCGTAACGCAGGCAACTGATTTATTAAGGCAATTTTTCCAAGCGCCTTCTGAGACCTCCCACGGCTCAGCCGCCGATCCGGCCCCTTGCTGCAACTTTTCCGCGGGTCGCGGGCGCCGAGGGCAAGACCAGGCAGTAATTGCTATCTCCCCGAACCCCGCTCCCCCAAATCGCTCATCACCGGCAGCAGCTCCCGCCGCCGGCGCCGCTCACCTCTCGGGTCGCCCGGGAGCCACCGCCCCCCGCGGAATACCCTCACGGAGGTGAGCCCCCCGCCCGGCGACCGCCCCCGACCCGCGCCTCCCCCCCTCCGCCCCAGCAGCCCCCCGCCCCGCAGCGGACCTGCCCCGCCGGGGAGCCGCCGTCCAGCCCTGGCCGGCAGGTGGGTCCGGCCGCCCCTCGCTCCTCGCCCCCGCCGCCCGGCCTCACTCACTTGTGCCTTCTTCATAAGGAACGGCAGCGCTGCAGTCCAGCCCAGCCGGCCGCGTCCAAACTCCCTTCAGCGGAACTGTAGCTCCAGCATAATGCAGCAGCGGATAGTCCACGCATTGGGGTTGCCCACGGCGAGCCCCGCGCTGCCTCCGCCTGCCCCGCGTCCCCCGCCCCTCTGCGCGCCCCGCTCCCCGCAGCCTGAGCGCCCGCACTGACTGGAGCCACAGCAGGCGCCCGGCCAGGTCTTTTATATCTCCGATCTGCCTCCAGCAGCGGCGGCGGCAGCGGCAGCCCAGGCAAGACACGCCTTTCCCCTCCCTCACTCACTCCCTCCCTGCCTCCCTCCCTCGCTCCCTCCCTGCCTCCCTCCCGCAGGACCGGGAGCCCAGGCAGACCCCGCGGGGAGGGGGAAACCCGAGTAAACTTAGGGGAAGTTGGAGGCAGGAACAAGGCGAGCCTGCCCCGTCCCAGCGCAGGAGGGAAGCGGGGCCGCGGGCCGGCCGCCGCGGGGGAGCGGCAGGCGGATGCGGGGGGCCGCGGGGAGCCGCGGCGGATGCGGGTCGGGGGGCGCCCGGTATGGGCCCCCGGCGCTGAGGGTGGCGGAGGGCTTCTCCCGCCCGATGCCAGGGGTCTCGGCAGTGAGCGGGAGGAGCGACCCCAGCCGACTCCAGGGGCGGGGCGGGGCGGGGCGGGGGTCTCCGGCCTCCTCCGCGGTGGGCTCTGGCAACGCACAGGGGAGCCCCCCGCCGCCGCCGCCGCCGCGCTCGGGGTCAGTTCGGCTGCCGGCGCCGAGCCAAGCCCTTGGGTTGGGCCCCCCCCAGCCAGGCCGGTGAGAAGGCGGGGTCCCTCCCGGCGGGGCCCGGGGGCAGCGGGCTCGGAGGGCTGGCGGAGCTCCCGGCAAGTGCCCGGTATTTTCAGGGCAGCACCTAGCTGCGGCAGCGGCGTGCACGCCCGGGAGGCGACTCCGGATTTGCGATTTCCATTTCACTGCTGCCTTTCCATAATCGGCGAATGCAAGTTAGGCACTGGAATAAGCATTTCAACCAGAGCTTGAAAACTCCTTTTACCTGCTCCAGCCACAGAAAAGTTGTTAAGCAGTGCCTCCTAATGCTTTTGTAAAGGTGATCCTGCAGGTCTGTTAACATGCTGTTGCAATTTGCATACTGTGTAAATAAAATACAAGTGTTGGGTGTGGAAAAACGACAATTTTTACTGCGTGGAGTCTTGCTGGCAAATCCATCCCAGCAGTAGCAACAGAATTTGAGTCCTCTTCAGAGGAGACAGCTGCCAGGTTAACACAAGCTAAATCTTGAGCCTGTGTTAAATGGAAAGAAGAGCAGTTTATGGAACTAGCATTTCCTGAGACAGCAATCTTTGGTGACGTTTAAAAAGCACGTTAACGCAGAATGAAGAAAGAACAGTCTGCCAGAGTCAATGGTCACTTCCTAAGGGAGGTTAGATACACTCAGAGTATACAGTCAGATATTTCATTAGAAAAGCTTGTCTAGTTTTAACCTAGAATTAAATGGCAAGTTTTCAAAAGACTAGGTTTCTGCCAAAGTAAAGATGAGCTGTTCAGGTACAGAAAGATTTTGAACCCATCCCCAGCTCCACTATATATTTGTGTTTCAGTATAGGGCAGATAAACATCTTATCTCTTTGTGCCTCTGCATCCAATCCAGAAAAATGGGCTGATAATTTTCTTTTACAGCATGACACTGCTGATGGATTCTTTAGAGTTTTTTGCATTTCTTGATTATTACTGTCTTGAATTACCCTGGAGTTCTTGTGTTAACCTCTGAGCTTTGTCAGACTGTTTTATATGCATGTTGTAATAGTCTCTTCCTCTAAAAGGCTATGATTCAAGCAACAGACAAGCAGTGAAAGGGACAACAGGAAAATCAAGGACCACACTCACTGAAAGGATATTTCATGTATTACCTAGCGGTGATCAACCAATACTGCTTCTGCAGCCTGCACATTTAGCAAATAGGGCCAGGAAATTAAAATGTTATGGCATATGTCCTCCTTAGAACAGATGACAAGTTTAGTCTCCTAGGGAGAAGCCCTGGAAGGTGTGAAAGAGCAGTCTGTCATAGCAGTTACCTACCTTATGGAAAACACTTCTGGTCTTCTCTGTCTTAAGCTCCATCACAGTCCACCATTAGACATGACAGGAAAGCTTTAGTCGATGCCCTGCGTCTAGTTACCTTACTGATAGTTGTGCAGAGCGGATAAGACTCTTGGGCCTAATTAAGTGTCTTTGCCACCCTGGCATCATGCACCATTTCTCTCCATCCCTGATCTGACTTCTCGAACCTGCCTTTGTGTTTAACCAAGTCCAGCTATGGTTGAATAATGCCCTTTTCATATCTTACTCAATGTGACAATTTGCAAGTGCAACTGCTGACATTGACCTCAGTATGGTTTGGGAAATCTTTTCTACAAAATTCAGAATTTAATAGTTTAGACTCATTAATAACTTATGTTTATTACCCATAAGAAAGCATGGATTTATTAGTCTTGCCCATTTCCAATGTAGCACCAACTTCTGATTTACCAGATGAGAACTGGTTAGCCATGGACCGTTAGCGCATTGAGTGGTATGTTTCCAAAGCACAGCTGAAAACCGCATGTAGTCTTTTATGGCCTACCTCATTTGCATTTCTAAATGCTTGAGGGTGAACACAGGCTCCTGTCATAGTCCTGTGAAAACCTGTTTCTTCACAAGGAAGCTATGGAAAACAGTGTTGGTCATCCCAGCTCTTCACAGGATTTGGTTCCACCCACTGAGCAGGATTGTCCTTCACCACGAATACTGTTCTGTGTATATGGAAATAGCGACAACTGAAGCATAAATGAACACTTTCCAGTCTAGTTTGGGTGGAAGAGTCTCACCATCTTCTGCAGGTGAGAAATGGCTGTTAAGTGCTGTTTATTCTGGAAATTTATAGAGTATCTGCTATGCTTTCTATAGTTCCAGCCATGAGAAGAGTGACCCCACTCAGCATGTCGATAGCTTGGCTGCTGCCTGGAACAGCTGAAATTCAAGAACATGCAGAATGAGATCCAGCCTCAGCCACTGAGGTTGCTGGGTTAAAAAGTGCTCTATACCAGCTTGGAATATTGAAAAATTTCTCCTATGAAACCATCTAAGCCATGAAGGCAAACACCAGTGTGCAGGTATTAGAAAGATAACACACTAATCCCATCTGATCTGTTACAGACTCTGAGTGTGTGAAGGCCTTTGCTGCCACAGAGGCCCAGTCTGTAGCATTAGCCCAGTTAACTCCTCTCCCTCTGGTCTTTTTTAAGGACATAGAGTAATAGGTACAAGCTTTCTTAACCTACTTCAGGCACAGAAATAAAAAAATAAGAGAACTGAGGATATTGAGTCAAGAAACTCAAAGTTTCTTCAGGTTTTATTCACAGAAGTACTTGATCATGAGGGAATCAGTTCTCTACAGAAAAGAAAAACCTTGCAAACTTGCAAGATCTACAGAAAATTACATTAATTACTTTGATATTGAGAAAGTACATTGACATAACTATCTCCTTAAGAGATCTTCCCTATCTTCAATACCACAAAATGTACTAGGTGTTATTCTGTGATTGAGAAGTCATATATTCTAATCTTGGAGCACAACCACAACTAAGTATTAATACTTTAATATTGGATCAAAGTACATATTTTGAATTTCTAATTGAACCTTCTTATGCTTAACAGTTACTAAAGTGACTGTTGGTTTCTTTTAAGCACCATATATCCTTTGTGCTTTATACAAATTACAGGGAGAACTTTTGTGGTTATTCAATATTACTAATCAGCAAGTAAGTGAACGACTCAAGGCTTAGGTCCATGGGGACACTTACACCACTGTGGAGCCATTTTTATTTCACTGAGTACCATGAAAGCACAGGATTCAGGTGCATTTTTTCATTCACATGATCTGACTCTAAAGATTAATTTGTGAAAAGCAGTTTCTGTGTAACTGTTTCATTCGTAGTATATTAGTACAGACTGGGATTTTAGGGATACCAAAGCTATTATATAGTAAAATCACTAACTGGCCAGTTCATTCAGTAGACTGATTGGCAGACCAGCTGAGGGCAAAAGCAATATTCTGGTGGATACCTCCAAATTAAAAAAAAAAATATTGAATTGAAATTCAGTTATTTATTGAAATGACAGCATGAGTAGCTCTGTAACTCGTTATGATGCTTTTTTAAAAAAAAAAACCTGTGCGCTCTGAAAGCTGTCTAGATACAGGAAAAACAAGAAGCAAGCAGTGCAGCATAGGAGTGGAGCCAGGTGGCTTCAGACTGTTGGAAATCTGTTCAAGAAGTGCCAGTGAAGGAGCTGGAGTTATACGGTTGTGTGTGAGATATTTTTGCCCAGAAGGAGCTATGGAGACAAGCAGGTAGACAAAGCTAGAGTGTAGCCTTTGTTTCACTGGAAGGAAAGTGGGCCTTGTTCATCTGACTACCACCCTGGTCTGAAATACTGATGGAGAGAAGGAATGACAGATTTTAACGGAAAGCCTAAAACTGCTTTTGTCTATTAGTGTTTTTGCTGGTTTACTTTGCAGTAAAATGACAGTTTTATTTCCATTAGGCTTTTACAGCAGGATAATTACCATGCAAAAGATACTCTGTTTTACTAAGAAAAGTTTTGGCAAGAAAGACAAGCCCAAAATAGAAGTTACACTGATGCTGTTAAAGCCGGATCAGAACCTGTAAAATATAGTTGTAGCTGCTAAAAAGTAAATGCCCATTTACTGACTTATGTGAAAGCTTCTTTCTACTATTCTTTCAATATACTACAGTTTTAAAGGAGTCTAAAATGAGCATCTGAAGATCTCACTGGCATGAGGGAACTCTCAGCTAGAAAAAACTGGTACATGGAGAACATAACTTGGGAAAAACTGATGCTGCTGGAGTTCTGTGATCCTTGGCAAGCCCCCTTTGGCTTCAGACGACCCTCTGGATGTTAACAGATGTTAATAGAAATGTGAGACCCCTTGAAACTCTTGTGAAGTTTTGCAGCCACTAAGTTTCCAAGAAGATCAGAGGACAGCAGCAATTCAAAGATTTTTTTTGGTCTTAACTCACATATTTTTTTTTGACATGTGTGCTAAGGCATTTATCTGGGATTTATCTGGGATTGCACTGAAAACACTAGGTCTGATTTTGAGGAGTTACTGACGTGTGATCTTGAAAGTTATTCAGTTGTCCAGATCACGGAGACCTGCTGGAGTGTACTGTGAATACTTGGATGGTGTGTCTGTCTTTCATTTTATGGTTAGGGAGGTTGCAAGGATGAATGATACCCATCCAACTCTGGTCTTGCCATTCAATCAGAAAGAGACCAGAGTATATATTGGGATGGACAAATCGGCTGTTTTCCAAGCCTCGAGTTTGCATGTAACCATAGTACACTGTGCTGTGGTAGTTGCTAGTGGTTATGTTGAACAGTGTTCAGCACAGCTCAATTTACCAGAGTCCAAACAACACCTTTGTCCTGTTTCTCAAATGATGGAATACCCAGCCCACAAGAACAATTTACTCTTATTTGCAGAGGTTTCTGTGCTGGGTTTGGTTGGAGGATTGGAGAGCAGTGCTTAACTCTCTGTTCAGCAGATGCTTTTAGTAGTCCTAACTCTGAAGAATACTCTCTTCCTGAAGTCCACCAACCATCTACTGTGGAGTGTCCCCTGACATGGTGGATAAAAAAAGAGCAGTTGTTTATCCTACAGACACTGATTTCTTCAAGATGCTGTAGTTGATATGACTTCTAGGGATGAAATTTTATCCCCACATTTTTACTAAGGGATATTTCAGTATCCACAGGCTTCCCGTCATGAAGGAACAAGGAGATCTGTTGTTACTTTTCAAACAGGAATACCACAGGCACCGGCATGACTGTTCAAAGGTGCTGGAGCTCATGCTTCCAAGGAGCATATTCACAGACAGTGTAAAATACACTGCCTACAGCATTACAAGGCAATATAGTTACTGTATTAAATAATCATTATTTCCCCAACATTCATGTGATTTTTAACTTTCCTCACATTTTGCCCTGTTTTCTGCGTTAGGAGAAAAAGAAGACAATTATACACTGTAGTCACCAAGTCAGGCAGCATTGGAGGTAGGCAGACTCAAGCTGATACATCATCTTGGACATCTACAGTGCAACTAGATGTTTATTACAGGACAAGACAACCACTGCTTATTATGTCTAAAATTCATTTGTTTGCCTGTCATGAGATCAGTTTGTGTAGCCTAATGCATTAATTATAGTTATACAAGCACAAAAAACCCCCATGTTGTTTTGCATGTACAATTATATTTCCTAAGAAAAAATAACAGTTTATCATTTTTACCATACTTAGGTAGCTCCTTGTTATATTCATATTTTGATTCCAGTAATTTAGAGGTGATAAATGTGTGAGAAATAAGTATCTCCGTTCCCAGATTTGTTGCCTGCATCTCTGGATTTGCATTAGTCTGTCATCCTATTCACAGTAATTACAACCCTAGGGAGTTTCATGATAAAATGGGTTCATTTGAAAACAAAACACTGTGTAAGTGGGATTGGATATAAATATTCACTGTTTACAGGGAAAACTGAGACTACTCCTGTTCAATTAAGATTTTCTCTTTTTTTGGTATAGTGTGTTTAGTCTGAAAAAAGGCAGAGGTACAGTATCAGGTACAGTGACTTCAGAGCCATATTATGTCATCACTTTTCTCTTTGTTTGATGAAGTTTGATTGCACTGAGAGTGTAGGAAGGACTAAAACATAGGCAGGAGTAAAAAGACTTCCCAGGCTGAGCCTCCTGCCATCATGAGAATCTGTATTATTCAGTCCTTTTGAAGGTTTATTAATTTCCAGCATAAAATGAGTTAAGTTTCTTGCCTCTGCTCTTCTATGGGAATGTTGCTTTAGAATTTGACTCACCTCATGGTTGGAAACAGTCTTTTAATTTGAAGCCTAATATATTAATTGTTAATTTATAAATGTTTGTTCTTGGGCCAAAGTTATCCTTTACCGTAAATAGCTCTTTCCTCTCCCTACTGCTTTTTGATCCTCCTGCCCAACCTACTGGTGATATGTACACTAATAAACAAAACAGAGACGAAGCACGGGCTCAAGCACTGGCATGCAATGGTCTCTGGAGTTTTAATTTTTTAGCACTTGGTTTGGCACCGTTTTGGTCCAGCCAGCTGGTGTTCTCCAGATCTGAGCTCAGCTAGAGGAAGAGTACAAGCCAGGATCTGTTTCCAGTAGGCAGTTCCCCCCTGTTCTGGGGAAGGAAGACAGTTGAGCTGCGTAGATGCAAGCCATCGTCTGCCATTTACCCTGGGGCCAGAGAATGGGTCCAGGCCTAAAGCTGTGGTTTGGAGTGCCTCTTAATGCACACACTAAAAATAGTATTTGCAAGTTATATAGGGAGAAGAAAAAAAGTTAAAACAGGTGTTCAGGAAATGCCCAACCGCAGCACCTGTGCAGTAAAAGTCAACCTTAATTCTGGAATTTCCTCCCTTTTGAGGTTTGGAAATGCAATCAAAGCATTCTATTAACATGAAAAAAAGCAAGAATGCAGAAATGACCTCACACTAAAGTTCTCTCCTTGACTAGAAGGTCCTCTGCTGTTGGAGCTCACCAAGGGAGTGAGATCTCACTGTGCCAGCAAGAGGTTACGGTGCACTGAGAAACTGTCTGCTCTGTTATCCCTATGTATTACTGCAAGGAAACTCTTAGATAAAGCTTTTAAACTGCTGAAGAATGGAGGATGGGGAGACCAGGCAGCGGTCTCCTTTTGCAGGAGACCATGGAATTTCTTTTAGATATCCCTTTAAAGATAAGCAGAGAGGAAAGGTAGAGTGTTAATGATTTTTCCTCATTTTAAAAGGACTTGGTGTGACTAGGGTGTTTTCAGTGCAGCTGTAGAGAGAGGTCCTGTTCAGAACTGGAGTCCCAGTTAGGATGCTGAGAAATGTTTGAAATTAGTTTTGTGCTATAGTTTAAATCCCCCAAACTGAGTGTTCAGTTTACTATGTGTTTACTTTCACAAGAAAATACAGGATTAAGCTATTTTGCTTTGATTTTCTTTAAGATGGCAGTACTAATCCATGCACAAGCTCTGAGCTCTGACAGGATAGAAAATCAAGAAATGTGAAAACGAGATTTCCCCCTGCATCCCAGTTTTGGAAATAATCCAAAATGGAGAGCTGTGACACATATATAAGCTTGAGTCATTCCTCAGACTGGTTTCATGTGGAGTTAACCACTACATTGCTCTTCTACTGGACCTGAAAAAAGTGCCACCTGTATGGTGACAGATGATGTATTTTCCTGTTCTTTTTTCTTAAGATTTTGTAAACAGTAGCAATTTTCATTTAATATAGTCAATCTATTAAGTCATTCACTAATTTTAAAAAGTAGTTATGAAAAGGAAACGTAGTTCAGTCTGCCTTCATTTATTAAGCCATATGAATGCAAAGTATTGTTGTAGAAGGACAGATTCATGGCACAATTCTTTCCCCACCATTTCCAGCTCTGGAGGACTGTGCTTAATGACTTTCATTTTCTGTCTTTTTCTTTGCATCATGCAGTACTGTCTAACAGTCATCATCCTCAGCTGTTTCAGAAGGATGATTTGCCATATCTTCTCCCTTAGTCCTAGATTTAGTGAGTGGTTATTTCAGAAAGCATTAGGACAGTGGGTGAGAAAGGGAGAGAGACAAAATGTAACGCAGATATTTTTGTTTTCCATTTAATTTTAGTCTTATTTAAATTTTCTGAAGTTATTCCTCAGTTCTTGTATTGCTATCTGTTTCACAAGCTACCTATCCATCTTGTAAAATATAAGTACTTTTTTATTTTAAGCAAACTGCCTCTCAATATCATCTAGCTACCTCGTGTTCTTTAATTATTGTAGAATTCACAAAAAAGCACTCAGTATATTTTTGGTGCGTCATCATTTGTTACATATCTAACACATATCTGCTTATCTTTTCTCTAGACTAATAATTTAACCTTTTCAGTGCCTTTTTATAGGAAAATCATACGATGACTTAGATAAATTCCATTCTCTATATTTTGTCATAGCACACTCTGTTAAAAAGGGGCTGAAAGTAGGCATGCTTGTTCTGACGGACAGAAGCAAAGCTTATGTAGTGATGCAGACAGCACACTTCAGGCTGGTACTGGAAATTATATGGTTAAATCTGACAGGAGTCACCTGCTAAAAATGACCATCAACAAATTCTGCTGCCCCAAATGGCAGCCTTTCCCCGGGAGATTTGGCTCTCTGTGCTTGAATGGCCCTTCCTCCTCCTCTCTTAGACTGAGCCCTAGCCATCCCCCCTTCCCTGTACGTCCATTTGTCTGTATAGGAGAAGGAGGAGTGTATCCTTGCCAATTTTTTGCCTCCTGGCCCTGGCCCTGAAATTGGTTGCTGTTCCCTTGGCAGCGCACGATCCTGGAGCTCTACAGCTGTACGCTGCAGCTAGTGACAAATAGACAGTTTTGAGCTGCTTGCTTCATCTTTTATAACACATTTACTTTCTCAACACATTCATTTTCTTTGTAAAATGAAATATTAAATCCAGTTCTAAAAGGCAGAAATCACAAATGTGGAAAAGAGTGGGGGCTTTTTACTGTTTGAAATAACACTTTTTCAATGAAAAGAAGCTTTGTAAATTAAATAAAGCAAGATCAGATGTGCTTTTTAACATTTCAGAGACACTTGTAGCTGTGGAAAAAGGTAGATACGGTAGTTGGTCCACCATACACCCTGCAGCAAGAGAAGTGTGGAGGCATGAGGCCCTCCTAAATTCTCACTTCTAATAATGGATGAAGAGTTCTGTTAAGCCTGGGTTAAGAAAAGGTTATTAATTTTGAACACCAGTAAAGATGGCTTATTTTGGAGAGTGGAGAGTCTGTTTTGTTGAAAAGGGTGAAAAGATCTTGGTTTGCTTGGTCTAGTAGGTCAAAGGTTAAGACATACTTTTCTGTGGAGGTAAAGGAAATAAAGAGGTAAAGCAGGAAAAATAAGGTAATAATATTCACACACGGATGTGTAGACATAAACTGGCCAATAGCCTTCTTAACCTGGAAGGAGTCAAACCACACAGGACTGATATTCTGAATTGGCCTTCCAAAAGGAGCAGGGGGATGAACGCATACCTACATAGACTTTAGTCAGTATATGAAGGGGATGATATGTTGTGCTTGTAGGAGAGAATAGCAGGTGAAGAGCCGGAGACCAAGGCCATCTCTTGCTGTCCTGTCAGAAGAGGGATAGTAATCTTAACTGTCTGGTGAATGTTAGTACATGAAATTCTTCTGTCTCTGGTTTTCCCAACAAATGAATATCCAAGTACGCCCCTATAGGCAGGTATGTGATTCCTCTCCTGCAATGACGAGAAACATTTCCCTCTCAAGCACTGTCACCAATGCCCTTTATAATCTGTTTGTTCTTGCAGCAATAGAACTGCCTTCGGTGATATTTATGTAGGATGTAGTGGGTGATACAAAGGAGATGAAGACAAAGAGAGTTTTCCCTAGCCTGCACAAGGTCGTGGCACATCTCTTCATTACTGTAAGGATCAGTAGGTGTTGTAAGTTCTTCATAAGTCATATGTTACCATGCTATGAATCAGGAAAAAGACCTCAGTACATAGAGAAGGTAAGCTTCAAATGGAATATATCTTATGTTGGAAGGAGTTAGGAATACAATTACAAGACAATAATGCCAACAGGAAGTGATCTTTCAAAACAGGTATGAATATGTACATACTTTTATTAAAAAAAAGATTGATCCTTTCCAGGTGCTGTGACATAAGCTCAGCAGTCTAAAACCCTTCTCTCTGTGCTTTCGTTTTGTTTAGGGGAGATATGATTTGTGTCAGGCTTTGAATGTTTGAGGCGTGTTCAGACATCCTCAGGCAGGCCTGCCTATTTCAATGCCCTGAGAAGGTGGAAGGGTACCAGAAACAGAAGAACTAAGAATGGTATTGGAAACTGATCCTATCTCTGACCCAGGGGAAAAATGTTATGGGACAGATTTAGTAACAGGTCTCACCTTGGTTCATTTTATAAAACCTGCACTAACTGTTGGCCAAAGCATGGGATTAAAAAGGACGGCACTCAGTTTGAAGAAATCTGTTTTCACAGTTGCCAGTTTTCCTGGGGTAAGTGGAGTAGTGAAAAAAGGCTGCAAAACTAAATGGGTTAAAGCAAAATATATTAATCCTATTCAAAAATTCCTTTAGCCAACTGAAGTTCTTATTTCAGGCAGTTAAGGCTCCATATCGGATTTTCTTGTATGGTAAACTAATAGAAAATCCCTTCATATTCTTGATCACTTCCCATTTGCTTTTCAAGAGAAATCTAAATGCATAGAGATATAATATTATATATTCTGTTCATTGTATGTGTGTCTGTGTATGTATTTCTCATTGCTATTTCTGTGGGTGCCACAATAATAAATTATGTTGTTGGCTAGCTATTCCAACAATTTCATTTTACTCAGTGGAAATATTCTTGATTTATACACATAGTCACATGATCAGAATTTGACCTTCTGTTTAGTTTTTTGTTATGCTGTATGTACAATAACAATATAATGAACTTGTGCCATTTCAGTGACTGTGCTGACATTAACAAATGGTCCTGGAACACAGCAAAGATTCCTCGGCAAGATAAGATACTATAAATTTAGCTACTAGAGCACTGCAAGTGACGATGCTAAGGTTTGATTTTTAAACAGAATAGCTACGTTAATCCAATCTCCATTGAATGCACAAAGGAAGAATTCATGGTAATTAGGAAGAGACAAATGGCAGCATTCACTTCTGGAATTCTGGGCCCATATAAGCATCCAGTAACCACTTTAGGTCTTTAGGTTTCTTACTTGGCAGAAAAGGAATTATATACAAGGGGAACTTGCATACTGGAAGGAGGCTCCACTCTGTCTCCAGACATACAGAACATCTACAGGATGAGTGGAAACAGGTTTATAATAGTTAAACAGGGAGCTGGAAACAGCGTGATTGCCTAATATGTTCCATTTTCATTTTACATTTTTCTTGCATTTGCGTTAAATGTTCTAATACCTCCTCTAAGGCTGCTACAAATTGACACTTTAACCTAGAAAAACATGTTTTCCTTTGTCTCATTAAATTCTCTTTGTGTTTGTCTAAATTAGAACCTGCAGAAAACGCAGTTTCTTTTCTGGGACTTGTATTCCCCAGGAAAACTTCAACAATCTGCTAAAATACCAGCTGAACATGAACAACCTGAAAGTGAATCTGTTCTGCTCTGTAGAGGTACATGCAGAACGGCAAATGCCCTAAAGCTTTTGGAGCCATGATAATAGAAGTAGAAGGTGGAGGAGAAAGATGGCTATATTGTCTCTGTTTTCCAGACTCAGCAAAGCTCAAGCTTCTAATGATGGGAAAGAAAAAGAAACAGGATGGACTTGGCTTTCTGGAATGGTGGTGGCAGTGGCAGCTCATTTTTTGCTGTGGAACAAGCTGGCCTTAGCTGCTATCCTACTCAAATGAGACTGGCAGCTCAAGCTCAGGTCTGCTTGTATGCTGAAGAATTGAGTTCAGGGGTTTCCCCTGAACATGTCACTTAATTTACAAATCAGAGAATTCTCCACCCCTCCCCCTTTTTTAAAAAAGATAGCAAATTCTGCGCAGGAAGTGTGATCATTAGATTGTACTGTATGGATATTCCAGAATTTAATAAGTGGTATACTGTGCCTGTTGAAACCACACTTACGTGTCTTTGATGAATTATTTTTACTAAATGTCTAATTATATGTCCATCTACTGTTCCTCCTTTCATTTAACATGTGGGACAGATGCATAAAGAGATAAAATGTCCTGACAAACCAATGCACAACTAAACATTAATTTGGCATTTCCTCATATTCTTAGTCCTTGCTTTTGCATCCTAAAAATATTTTAATAAAAGCAGGATAGCATTGGTTTTAGTATTTCATAGGCTGCAAAATGCATGCCAGAGCAGCTGTAATCTCTGCGTACGGTTTAAAAAGATAACTCAAGCTTTGTAATTCTGGAGGTTCCTTATATAGTGACACTTTATATTAGTGTTTCTTGAGGGAGCAGAGATAATAAAGACGCTTCATCCAGAAAATAGTTTCCCTCCCTGTGTGAGTACTTATAATATTTAATCCACTCTCTAAGTATGTATCACTCACTACGAACAAAAAAGTTAAAGTATGTTAATTATCACACAGACTTATTAGTGGTTTTGAACAGAGGAAAAACAGAGGAGAAGAGGAAAATAATCACCCTAGAATAGGAGTCCCTAGGAAGCAAAGCTAAACCCCATAATTTTATACACTTTGAAACAAGCAGCATTTTTACCACATGGGGGGTCAAAGAGCAGCATATGATAACATAAATGCACCAAAAGAAATTAATTGCCTTGTGTGTCAAATGCAGTTTGAAATGCCTCCTGAACAAAGAAAGGGTGCTTTTTTGCAAAAGATCATTAAACTGATGCATTTTAAGTCTTGCTTCTATGCTGATATTCATATCTTTGTTTTTGAATCCTATACTTCGATCCTGGTGTAGAAATTATTTTGATTTTTAAAATATAAAGTACTGAAAACTGCAATTTTAAAGAATTCTATTGAGGACACATATTCAGGTGGCCAAAATTTCAGTAATCAGCCTCATGCATATCTCAGAGTGCTTATCTACTAGGAAAGACTCAGTTATATGTGGGGACTAGTATAATGTTTGGCCCTGCTTGCTGTCAAAGTTAGAATTAGAAATCTCCCAGACAGCCAGGAATGGAGTATGGGTATTTGTCCCTATACTTTTCAACATTTATTCACTGGGAGTAATCCTTATGTAACTATTCTGTTACTATGCGTCTTCTGTTAAGAGTAATCACATAAGCATTTATTGTGTTAGGTCCTTGAATTGTGATTACAAGTCAGTTCTGGTATAGAAGCAAGTTAAAACCATACTACAACCTAGCTATTATTTACATGCACTGAAATGGAAAAGGTGAAAGGAAAACATGTTTCTTTTGACTTAAGCCTATAATTCCAGACTTTCTGAGAAGGATCATGTCTTTTCAGAAATTCACTCAGAAAAGTAATCACCCAAACATACCAGTTGTCCATATTTAGAATATAAAGAGTTCTCACATGAATATGCTCTTTAAACTCTGCAGTGATTACAGCACAGGAGCAGAGAAGAAAAGGCAGATACAGAAATCCTTCTCCTAGATCTGCAAATGTCTCCTTGTGAAGCACTGAGAAAATGATTAAAAGCCTGATTTTAATAGCAAAATTTTATAATAAGGAGCTCATTTTGTTCATACTGTCTTTCAAGATGCTTTATTCATGGGGAATTTGAAATGACTTAAAAAGATATTCAGCTAAGGACTAAGAAGCCACCTAAATATTTGATGCTGTTCCCATTGAAAATTTAGTTCATTGGCTTCCATGGAAGAAGGATTAAACTGATAATATTGATTATGTTTGCTCTAGTGATCAGGTATATCATTGATTTGATTGGCCTTTGGATCAGGTCTTAAGCAGCTTTCAGATGTGCACCAGCTGCAGATCTGGAAGGAGAGCTCTGAAATACCACTGCTCTTTTTTGTGATCATGGCAAGAATCAGCAAAAAGACACTACAGAAGTGAATTATAACTTTTTATAAAAACTGACAAATCTCTCTGATATCCCAGGAGAAACACTTTGTACATGTTATGATGAAAACAGTGTAATCAGTGTCAAATTCTACACTTGGCTTTAGGAAATTCCTGATTTAGTTCTCGGGAACTCCATGCTGCTGACTTGCTTCTTCTGTTCAAGGGACACCAACAGGGCTTCTAAAATCTTTTGAGACAGCGATTGTGTCAGAGGCATGTGTGACTCTTTTCTAATGACTGTTAAGTGAGGACGCTTACTGGAATTAATGGAATAGCATCCTCAAGCTATGGTGCTCCTTGTGCCTCAGTAGAGAGCTTATGCATGCACTGCCTGGCTTTCTGTTGCAAACCCAAAGAAACAGTATACCTGTTGTCACAAGAAATGGACTTTAACTGCCTGTTTTCATTGTCTTGATTTATGGTACTTATGAGTTCATTCTCTCTGGCAGAGACTCAGACAGGGAAATCTGCATCTCCTCTTTCAGGATATATTTCTTTAAAAACACTGTAATCTTTTTCTCCTGGAATTTTACAGAACAGCAGCCAGAACGTACGCCAGCATAAATTGGCCTCCTGTATTGACGATGATAGAGCTCTGCTAATTTACTTTCGCTGATTATCTGGCCTGTTTTTCAACTTTCAAAAATTCAGAGGGCTTTTTCAGGGACCAAAAAAGCTGTGCTTGACCTTTAAAATTACTTACACACAAGGGAGACAAGAAATGCCTGTGTTTGTTCTTAATCCCTTACTGCTTTAAAATTTAAACAAGTGCTTTAAATATAGTTTAAGCCAATGTTAGGCATTTCGATGGGACTAACAACATTCTCACTTTTTTTCTTTTTTTTCTGAGACCTTCTCCAGTTTCATTTTAGCCAAGGTTAGACCTGTAAGTGCTAAGCTAACTTTGCACTGGGGAATAGAAGAAGTCATATGTTGAGAAAGACATTTTAGTGTTTGTCTTATTACTGTCTAAGTAAGGCTGTGAGTGAAAAAAACATTAGGGCAGTTAACCTGGAAAAAGAATCACAGATAAAGTGTAAGTTTATCTAATCGTTGTACTCAACCTGAGAAACAAAACTACTCTACAACCTTGTTGTCTTTCTCTCCCCTAGCTTTCATTCTACCAAGTCTTCCAGTTAAAATCATTTTATCACACAGCTGGCCTTCAGCACCTGCCTGTCTTCCTTGACAGTGGTGGTGATAAGTGTCCAACAGTTTTTGTTGCCCATAAACACAAATTGAATTGCCTGACTTGGACATTTGGGGCTTTGAGTTCATTACCTTGTACAATATTTAGATTGTCTTCCTGGTTTCCAAGTCAGTCCTGCTTGGCCAGGATCATTTGTACCCCAGATTAATTCTGCCTGTGCCTTGTTTCCAAGGGTTCAGGGTGACTTCTGCAGTCCAAGAAGCACAGAATTATATCACACAGTAAGTTAAGGAGAACAGGCAACACCCTTCCAGTTGTTTTAGGGCTGGGTGCCTGGAGCTAACAGGAAAAAAAGTATCACCACTACAGTGGAGTGATTCTCCAGACATTGTCCTCCTGAGACAGGACCAAGTGACTTTTCTTGTTCCAGTGGCAGGCAGCCATACCCCTGCTATGTGCAGGGGTAATCCTGCACTTGTCTAATCACTTCACTGCTACCCTGTCCCCTCTGTGCTGGGGGGAGGGCATGCAAATAGTAGGAAGCTCCAGCAGTGGGAGGAGGAACATGAAGCATGGAAGGTCAGGTGATTCCTGGCCATAAGCCCTCTCCCCTTCTCCTCCCCTGCAGCTGCCTGCATTGCAGCCACACCAGCCCTTTCAGCAGGGTTTTGTGTCCACCCTCCAGAAGGGCAGTGTCAATGGAGTATGTCCATTTCTCATATGTAGGTAAATTTTGCTGCTCTGAAGATGGAGGTAAAATTTGGTTTTGCTTGCACAGATGAAGTTTTGAGTTGTTTTTTTTTTACCAACAGAAATTTTACTTTATGTCCAGTTAGGTGAAAAGACCATTGACCTTCTTGTATTGGATGTAGGCTGCATGTGCCAGAATGTGTTGATTAAGTGCAGTAGCGTAGTTTTGAAACTAACTCTCGGCCATCCTCACTTAATGCATGTTGCCTTGGTTTCTAGAGCAGCTTTTGTGAATGTGTAGTAGTTTCCATCTGTGTGAAATTAAACCAGAAGCTTTTCTCCAGGAACTTACAGATGTGCTCTAACCCTTAGTGGGGGTCCAAACCACTGACCAGTCCTTGGAGCAGCTATGAATCATGTGCATGATGGGGATGTTTAGTTCAAGGCATCAGACCAGATCTAAACCGAAGGACAACCCCTGAAACATACATAATGTAGATCAGCAGCTTCAGCCTTCCAATCTGCTTTTGTTTGTTGAATTTGATGTTAATGTAAATGTAGCCTTAGCTGCCTGAAAGATTTATGGGCTCTTAAGACTTGCCGTGGAACAAGCCCAGAGTTAGGAGGAGGGAAGTCTAAATTGTCTGTGGTAGATGATGTCTATGGGAACACCTAGAGGCTTATATTTTATAGAGTTGTTTGGTGGGAATGCATGCTTCATGCTGTCATATCCTGGAAGCAGAAAGCACTCCACAAAACAGATGCATTTTTAGACACTCTTCCTTCATTGCACAATTGGAGCTTTAACTTTGATCTGTTCTTGAACTTGCCAGTGGCCACAAAAATCACAGAGGCATAGACTTTATGTACCTTTTGAATCTTGTTTATTGGCTGATCTCAAAGTGACGAAAGTGAAGAAATCCATGTCACAGAATATAAAAGACAATAAGTTATAAGACAATATTTTTATTGACTGCATAATTAAGCTCTGCTTGGTTTCTGAATAGCTCTGAATCTTCACTCCTGAATAGTTATACAAATAATGTAATCTTTCTATCCTTATCTAGAAAGTAATTATATTTATTGTTATACAAATGTATTAAACATATGCAGAACAAACAAATAGAATTTTTTAACTTACGTTATTTCTGTTATAAGATAATTAATTTAGAAAATTCTGATTGCATAGCCTATATAAGACCAAAAAAAAAAAAAAAAATCCCAGATAGTTAACTTTTTACCTTTCTTTTTTTCCTTGTTTGTTTTGGTTTTCTGTTGCATCCAGTGAATGAATTCCAGATGTTTTCATAATATTCCCACTTTTTTCTCACACTATGCTATGTATTAATTAGACAATGCTTGCTGTGTTTGAAAGTTTTTCTCCTTTTGATCTGTTTTATATCATTCATATTATTATATAAATACATATCATATTACATATTATATTTTATAGGTTTTATATGTTACACATTACACATATATTGTATGTACTTTATATATATAATGGGTTCTATAATTTTCATCATTACAGTCTACACAGAGATGAGAAGAATATCACATACTGTCATGTCATGTATCACATACAGCATAAAATTTCAACTGGTGACATGACTGTAGACCAGCAACTTGTGTTTCCTCCAAATGGATCTTTTCAGTAACAACTTCACAAATCAGAGAATCACAAGCCTTTTGTAATCTATTTCAATGCAGAAATCCCGCTGTGTCCCTAGAAAAGTCAGCCATTTGGGCAAAAGAGATATTGCTCTTGCATATTCTTCATAGTGTTTGACTTAGCAAACTGCTTTTTTTTGTAAAATGAACAAGAAAACATGAATACTATTTATGAACACCTAACTCACTGGAGGCAAGAGAAAGGTATTCCAATGCATTATTTCTCTCTCTATTTGAACCTTAACTGTGAGTATTTATCCAAAGTAATGTTATTTTTGAGTTTATGAGGAAGCTGATGAATTTGCTGGTAACATTCTCCATCACTTGACCACTCAGTCAAGTGAACCTCAAGCAACCACGAACCACAATATAAACTTCTTCTGGATAAGGCTTTGTTTTTAGGTTATGGTGAATACTTTCCCTTCCTTTTGAAATGAAGCAGTCTTTGATGTTGTTGACATGCATACATTAGTAAGAGTGGTACCAGTATCTCCCAGAACTGGATAGGCAGTCCTGAGGGCCACAATAACAAGGTAGGTGAGCTGGAGTCCTACTTGTTGCAAATTTTCATTCTCATTACAGTTCCAGCTGAGAGCTAAGACAACTCTTTAAATTTTTAAATTATCGCTAGACTAATAGAAACACTGCAGAGAAATTACATTATAGAAAAAGAACTATGTAGCTCTACTTCTAAAATCTAAGTGGAATAGCTTAATACTTTCATGTTCTTTTATACTGAATTGTCTTTTACATGAACTCAGATTTGATAGGTTTTGTAAAGGCTTCAGGTTTTTAAAAAAAACATTTAAGCAAGATAATTACTCATAATTAGTGTAGAGAAAAAGGAGAAATAGCTACAAACTTGTGACATAAATGTTGATCTAAGTTTTTGACAAGGCAGTGATTCCTGTATTTTCAAATGTCATTAAAGAGCTTAGAAAGAGCAAGGAGTAAGAGCGCTGTGTTTGCCTGATGCTGACAAGACTAAAAGCCTTTCTTTTCCTAAACAAGTGTATGGTACTGCTGTTTCCAGTACTGCGTATTTTATATTTAAGTGAGACCTGTAAGGCAGAGTAATGAGTTTACAGAATATGTTAAGATTTTGCACTTTGAAACATTTTAATAGCTAATTTCATACATATGAAGGAGGTAGTCAAGATTTCAGAAAATACTCAACCTCCATAAAACAAATATGAACAAAAGACTTGTATGTGCCCATGAAGTAAGCCACATTATCACTGAATCATATTCATAGATATGACTATCAGTCTAAAAAATATTCCCATAAGTAATAGTGCTGCAGGTACAAACAAAATAAAGACTGTTGGATTTCAATAGAGCCATTCCTGTATTGGGCTGGATTAACTGGATGAAATACTGCTGCATAAATCTGTTGTGTGGCCTTCCTGTTGAAGCCATATATGTGTACAAGCAAGTCTACCTTCTGCTGTGTTGTGGCAGTACATATGTTCTTCAAGATGGGAGTACAAATCACATCATTGCCCCTGTGACAGAGTACCCAGGCTATGCTGTTGTCATTCCTGGGGGCTCCAACCTTCAGCCAGGAAAGGTCCAAAAGATTCATCAGTCAGTTCAACAATTTCTGTGACAAACATATCCTTCTAGGCACTCACTGGCCCAGACTACGCTGAGCAGATAACTATTCAAAAGAACCCGAGCCAGATTGGTCAATTTACTGTGCCTTATAGGTATCAAGTCTGACTGGATTCTTTTTCTGCACAAAATGGCAGAAATCCTGAAATGGCAGAAAAATGACATATCCTTAATATGGCCCAGATATGCAGTTTCTATGCAGCCCCTGAGTATTCTTATTCTGCACAGCCGGTTTTCTGTAGGATTGGGAGTTACAGGATTCAAACTCAGGCAGTCATCTGCTGGACTTCCTTTAACACCACACTGCTTTGTCTTTTAGCACTTCTGCTAACTCCTTTCTGTTCCCATCCAGCACTCTTCACCTGCTACTTCTCAATGTCTTAATATTAGCATTTGATTTACCCTGTGCACTTCTGTTGTTCTTTTATAACAATTCTTTCTAATGTGCCTTTTGTCATGTTCCACCTCTTGTATGATTTGTTTCTCCTTCAGTTGAGCCTAATGAAGCAAAAGCTGTTCCTCCTCTCTTCTTTGTGTCTCAGACTCATTGTGTGTTTGGTAAGGTTTCTTTCAGTAAATACTTGCTTTCCTACTTTACTTTCCCCTTCCTGTACCTTCCCAGGAGATCAAACCCACGCATTAGTGAGTTAGATTTTATAACATCTGTTTTATTGTCGTTATTTTGTTGAATCATAGAATCATAGAATCATTAAGGTTGGAAAAAACCTCTAAGATCATCAAGTCCAACCATCAACCCAACACCACCAGGCATCCTAAACCATGTCCTGAAGTGCCATGTCTACACATTTTTTTGAACACCTCCAGGGATGGTGATGCCACCACCTCTCTGGGCAGCCACTTCCAATGCCTGACCACTCTTTCAGTAAAGAAAATTTTCCTACTATCCAATCTAAACCTCCCCTGACACAACTTGAGGCCACTTCCTCTTGTTCTATCACTACTAACTTGGGAGAAGAGACCATCGCCTACCTGCCTACAACCTCCTTTCAGGTAGTTGTAGAGAGTGATAAGGTCTCCCCTCAGCCTCCTCTTCTCCAGACTAAACAGTCCCAGTTCCCTCAACCTCTCCTCATAAGACTTGCTCTCCAGACCCTTCATCAGCTTCGTTGCCCTTCTCTGGACACGCTCCAGCAACTCAATGTCCTTCTTATACTGAGGGTCCTAAAACTGAACACAGTATTCAAGTGGCAGCCTCACCAGTGCCGATTACAGGGTCATGATCACTTCCCTACTCCTGTTGCTTTCACTCCTTCTCTTTCTTTCTCTTTTTAGAGTGGTACTGCAGTATTTTCTTATCAGTTGTATACAAAAGATTGTCCATTTTCATATTCTTAACTGAAAGCATGAAGGTAAAACTCAGAAAGCCAGTTTTATTTCTTGAAGCTGCAAATATAAGTGACACTTGGCATCTTTCAGCTTGCAGAGATGGTGAGGTGCTACTGAGCTTGAGTTTGACCTGGAGTTTCTAACAATGTGTTCTAATGCATGCATGTGTATAAAATGAGATTTGTTATACTGGATTGGACCAAAGCCCAGCTAGCCTAGTAGCCTGTCTCTTGTAACTTAATGAATCATAGAATTACAAATCATTCAGGTTGGAGGGGACATTAGATCTCTGGTCCAACCTCCATCTTCTCAGTAGCCTCTTCTTAGGTATTCAAAGACTGCCATTAGGTCCATCCTAAGTCATCTCCTTTCCAGGACAACAAATATAGAAGTAGAGAGAGCCTACAGTATTACTTCCCCAGAATTCTCTTATGACTTCCAAGAATTGGTGGCTCGGTGCCTAAATTTCTGTGTCAGGGATGATAATTTTTTTTAATAGCCCTTGATCATTTTGTCTTTCGTTAATTCTTCAAAAATTTTGTGGCAAAAAGCTTCATAGCTTAGCTACATTACCTGTTTGTTTTGACCCAGCCAATCACTAGTTTTATTTGATTAATCCTACTTTTTCTATTGGAAAAAAGAGATTACAGTCTATTCAGTGGCATAATGATGCTCTCTGTTTTCATAATACTTTTAAACATTGTTTGTTTTTCTGAGAGTTACTGAGTACTGAGTGTAGAAGTACCTACTATAATTCTTGAACTCATTCCTGTGGGGTACTGGTCCATTAGCATTTTTGTTTTCTCTTCTGCAGCACTTTACATTTATCTTCACTAGATCTTATCTACCATTTTAACATTCAGTCACTATGTCTCATGCTTTCCTTCTACACTTCATAGCTGATGCTTATCTTTACTATCCTTGAATAATTTAATAGTCACAAGAAACAACCTCACATTGCTATTTTCTAAAATTTTGAGCAGCAGAGTCCCAGCATGCATATACATAGACCTTCTTCCAGGGATCAAATTAATCCTACCCAGTGTATTCTATCTCCATCCTGACTTTAATTCATGAGTAAATGTACTCTCTTATTCAAAGTCCCCACAGGAGCTTTTGATGAAGCACCTTGTTGGATGCTTTTTGGAAATCCAGGTGGACTGCAGCAGCTCTGTTGTGGTTTAATCCCAGCTGGCAACTAAGCACCACACTGCCACTCACTCAGTCACTCACCCTCCAAGCAGGATGAGGGGGAAGAGAACTGGAAGGGTAAAAGTGAGAAAACTCTTCAGCTGAGATAAGAACAGTTTAATAATTGAAATATAATAACAACAACAACAACAACAATTGTAATGGAAAGGAAAATAGCAACAAGAGAGGAATAGAACCCCAGAAAGACAAGTGATGCAAATGAAAACAGTTGCTCACTACCAATGAACAAATGTCCAGCCAGCCTCTGAGCAGCGGCCCCATAGCCAACCTTCCTCCCTCTGGTTTTATTGCTGAGCGTGATGCCATATGATATGAAAAATCCCTTTGGTCAGTTGGGGTCAGCTGTCCTGGTTGTGTCACCTCACAAATTCTTGCGCACCCCCAGCCTGCTCGCTGGTGGGTTGGGGTGAAAGGCAGAAAAGGCCTTGACTCTGTGTAAGCCCTGCTCAGCAGTAACTAAAACATCCCTTGGGTGTCAACAGTCTTTCCAGCACAAATGCAAAACATAGCCCCATACTAGCTACTGTGAAGAAAATTAACTCTACCCCAGCCAAAACCAGCACAAGCTGCATGTCCCTTATGAACAAGGTGTTGCTTCTTTCAAAGAATGCCAGGAGTCTTGTACGGCCTTGAACTCTTCTGCAGTACATTGTAATTTTTTGTGTGTCTGCTGATTCTGTTCTTTGCTGTAATTACCACTAATTTGTCCAGTGCAGATGATAAGCTCATTGGGTCTGTCCTGGAACTAATTTTAAAAACTGGCTTCACATCTGCCCCCTTCCAGTCCACAGGCACTCAGGCACTTCTAAATGAAAGGTCACACATCATATTTACAAGCTGAGCTATTTTATCCTTGAGTTTCTTGGTGAATGACATGTGGTCCTGGCTGTTATCACTCATGGTTTTTTTTCCATAGCCTCTTCTACCAACACTTAAGTTTCAGTTAGCTACTGAGAGCTTTTTTATGTGCCTCCACAGTGGACAAAAGAATAGAGGATTAATTTTATCTCTGTTTTAAGGCTCTGTCTTCCCTGAGTGCTCCTTTTATCCTCTGAATATCTGCTGGCTCTTTGGACTCCCTGACAGACTTCCTGTGCCTGATATCTTTCAAAAAATATTTATTGTTATTTTTTGCAAACTGTCTTCAAGTGGTCTTCTGGCTTGCCTTACTGTGTCTTTATATTTAACCTGCCAAAGTTTCATCCTTTCCAGTTTCCATATTTGGACACTACTTCAATTATTTCAAACTTGTCCTCTTGCATTTAGTAATCCTTCTTGCACTGTTGTTTAGCCATGCTGACTTCCTTTTGCTTTTCTCAAATCTTTCATGACAGGAAGTATGCATATCCTTTTTACCTTCAGTATAGTCTCTAAATTGTGTTCATGCTGCTGGAAAGATTTTACTTTTTTAGTCAGTTTTTATCATCTTTTTGCTACTCTTTTTAGCATATTTTTAAAAGGCTTCATTATTCTTAAGTAATTCTTCTTTCGTAGGTGACCACAACCATAATTACTTTTTTACTTTTTTTATTTTGTTTTGTTTTGTTGCTGCTGCTAACCTTTTAAAGCATATTGTGGTCACTTTCACAGAGTTGTTCTTTGCCAGTAAATTGTGATGAAGATAGCTGAGTTGAATTGAAATAGAACATACCTCCAGAGGGTAAAAACACATCAAATTTTTGTCCAGTTTCTTAAGTACCATTATTTCTTCTTATAGCTTTCCTAGAATTCTTAATTTTGGAATTGAGTTTCCCTCTAAGCTCCAGGATGGAGACAGGCTAAGTGATTTTGTGTAGTGCAATCTACTCCATCAGTGTCAATCTGTTTAAGAGTGTGAGTGAAACATACAGGCAATTATTTAAAAAATGCTCGAGTATATCTGATTAGACTCTGTTGCAGATTCATTCTGCCTGTGTCTTGGCACAGTCATATGCTAATAAATGTCAGAAAAAGAGAATAAAATAGGCTGCTTGGACCCTAGGGATTCACCTAACCTAGAGGAATCTTCATGAGACTTTAAAACGTAGTTATAGCCCTTTTGTCTCACTGCATTCAGTCTGACTGATTTTATTCTAATATAATTAGTAACACATTCAAAATACATAAAACAGAGTGTACATTTGTCAAATGGATTGATTATATCTACCTGCACCCTCTTTTTATAAATTATCTCTTATCTCCCATAACTGACTTGGTGACATAACCTGCTGAGTTTACTCTAGGAAGCACTGTGATATCCAGCAAACAGCAATTTTCACCATTGTCTCTAATTAACCAGAGAACAGTTGTGTTAGGAGTGCTGGCCACCTCTGACTATTTCTATTAATATGGGATGTGATTCACTGGTGACTGAACATAGAGTACAGAGTACAGCAGCTTGTTTTGCTTGATGTTTCTTACAGAACTAATAATCTCTGTTATTTTTCTTTAAAAGGTAAACTGCACAGCTTCATCTTTTTTTCCAAATATGTTCCAAGTGCATAACACAATAAAATAAATCCATGTAGGTATGTTAATACTCTCCAAGTTCTATTGCTCTAAAAAGTTTCTTCTTCAGCCATTCAAAATATGGCTGCACATTTTTAACAAGTCTTCTCCAACCCAGCTGGAGCCCTTGCTTCGATAACACTGTAGCCCCAGACAGGGAAAAAAGAAAGTTTAGTCTAAGTTAAACTTAGACTTCATTAATTTCATTCAGAGGACTTCAAGCAGGACCATAAGTCTGCAACATAACTTTTAAGCTAATCTGTGCCGGCATTGCTAGGATCCTACTATTCGTCCTCTCCAGCTCTATATTCCACACCCCTTGTGTCAGCACTCACAGCCATCTGACTCTGTAAAAAGAGTCTGTTCAAAAAGCTACATTGACAAAAGGACTTTTTTTTTTTTTTAATAAAAAGGGGTTAATTTTCTGCTGGGCTGGCTCTCAGGTCACCATGGAGTTAGAAAAGAATGGGAACTGGTGGTAGGGGCAGAGGAGGAAATGGCAAAAGCAGAAGTTTCTGAAGCTATATCCAACATACAGACTTTGACTTCACTGTTAGCTACATCTTTGTGACAATGGACATTAGTAAAACCTTTGAGATTGCATACTGCCATCTTCCAAGGCAGCATCTATCTATCCTTAATGGCAGTTGCTACAAAGGAAGAGAACCTGAAACAACAAGAAGTAGCTGGGATGAACAGGAAAAATACTTGCTGTAGTAGACTGTGGTAGAAAATTGTCTTTTCAAGGATGGAGAAAGAGCTTTTTTTGCAAGAAGAGGAGAGGAGTAAGGAAGAGTTATCAAAAGTACCTTCCTTTCAGTTACGATTTTCCTACCTGCTTAATAAAACTGGAATTTTCCTAAATTTCCACATTCTCTCACAACCTTGCTAGAACTGATATATTCACTGAGACACCACAGTTATTATCCCTGTCTCTGCAGTTGGCAGAACACATTTTTAAATAAATCTGGGCGAAGGGATTGGCACCACAGTGGTTTATACTGCATATTATATTTTTAGGAAAGAAAAAATAAAAACATTTTCTTTCAATGAAAGGGCAAGCTATGAGAAAACCACCAGAAGTTCTGCAATTCAGATGATTATGAAATCTTCACATTTTTGCCCAGGATGTGATGCATCTAGATGCCAAGTCTGAAACTCACGTCTTTTTGTGTCGCAGCAGGCTAACTCCCTATTTACCGCAGAGACTATCCCACAACTTATTTCAGAAAATGGAGCCAAAGCGGGATTGTATGGTCTACAAATGCTGTTAGCTAAGATGGGAAGCTCTGCAAGTAAATATCAAATATCTCTTATTTCCCGTCATGTGCTATCTTCATGATTGCATATGGCAATTCTCTGAGTTTTACTTCAACTTATTGCCTATTAAATCTCTTTCTTCTCTTTTAAAAACAAACAAACAAACAAACAAAACTGCTTAATTTTTTTATGTTCCGAGTTTCAGTGGCTGGACTGCATTGGATCAGAGCCTACTGCAGCTACTTACCAACAACAGAGCAGTGTTTGAGAGAAGAGTTTACCAAAACTTCCTTCCTCCCACTATTCCTTCACGAGGGTCAACACTTAAGGAGTAACAGTGCATGTTGCCCCTGCTCTTAGTGGAGGATTCCTTTATCTTTCTTGATGAATGGGGCTTCAGCTGAATAACACTCTAGTGACTGAAGAAAAGGACATAAGCTCGTTGCATTCAAAGCACTGTTGGCCACACAGTGTCCCTAGTTGAAATATGGACCTGTTAAATAATAAGCCTATGTGCAAGGTCATTAATTGCTGCTTTGTAGCCTGTGTATCTGGATGACTGCTCTTCGGTTTTGGCTGCTCCCATTTCCAAACATTTTGGATTGGATCTTCGTGTTCGGTGAAAAGAGAATACAGATCTTTGGCTCTACTGGTATCTTTCTTTCTTCTCTTTTCTGTATAATAAACCAGCTTGCTTTAGCCTCTTGTTTTTAGGATTTAAAATTCACATAAGAGATCCATTTTCTGTGAAGATGTCTGTGAGAAACATTTGAAACATTTTAGCTTGATTATTTGCTTGATTTCTTACCCCAAATATATTATAAAGTTCTACAACTTTTTAGTTTGTGGTATGGTGCTGGAAATGAAAGCTTTTTAGTTTTCATCTGAGCTACCTTCCTGGTACATCTTTAATGAATGCAATACAAGGAGTCTGAAGGTATTAAATGAAGGAAGCTAAAGGGGAGATACATTAAAAAAAATTCAAATCTCTTCACATGATTAGATTTAGTTTCATTTTGGAAGTGGGACAGAACTGACAGAAAGAGGAACAATATTTTACAAAACATACAAAGAAATCCTAAATTCTAACAAACACTAATTTTTTTAAAAATTTCAACCAGTTAAAAAAAGGACTAATTTTTATTTTTTTTTTCTCACATGAGTACTAGATAGTGATCACATTTCTCTCATGTTGTTGCCTTAAGACTGGTAACCTCACAAGGAATTTCTTTGTCTAATTCCTCTGAGAAGAAAGAATTGCTTTGGCATCCTGCAATTCCCTGGCCTGTCCAAGCATCCTGCAGGAGGAAGCAGGCTGTTCCACAGCAACCCCACCTGTCAGCACATGGTGGAGGTGGCTGTTGTCCTCAGTGGTCTCCTAAGAAGCCCTTGTCTTCTCCCGCTGGGAGCTGCACACTTGGTTTCAGAGGTTTCATCAGACAGATCTCTGCCGCAAGTGAGGACAAGTGGAGACCTTCCCAGGAAAGGGCATGGTGAGCGCGATTTATGTGACAGGCAGGAGGAATCTGGGAAGTGGCATGGTGATTATGAGGAAACAGCTTCAGAGGAAGGGGGCTGCAGTGCTAACGCATACAGCTTGGGGCAGACCTGAGAGGTAAGAGCCTGGTAGATTAGAATTGTGACTCCTGACATTGTGGGGAGTGAAAAAGGGGTGAAAGGTGAGACCTTAGTTCTTGTGAGAAGCAATTTTACAGCCAGATAATAGTATGACCAATCTTGCTATTGAGCTTGGATTAGTTTTTGGTTTAATGATGTCATAGTTAGACATCCATCTCCATCTGTGATGTTTGTCATCATGGACAGAGAGGGATAGAGAGCACTGAAAATTTAATTCTTCTGGGGCTGTGAACATAACTAATGAGGTGCAGCATTAGAAACTCATCATCGTGGGGTTTTTTCTGATTAAGCTTAAAAGCTTGTTCCTAAACTTCAGTTCTGGATTTCTTAATGTTACTGTGGATTTACACTGACATTAGTTATGTTGTTTTACGTAATCACATTTAAGGTATTGGTAATCATATATTTTATTATTTTATATAACTCACAGGAATACAGAGTCCTAGAGGCTGGTGTTGGAGACATTTGTAATTAAAATTAAGACTAAAATCAGCACACTTACTCCATACATCTGACCTCTGCATATTAGGAAGTAATGTTTATTTTAATGTCAAAGCCAATTTTTTACATGTTTTTATAACTGTTGCTGTGCAAATTGAGAACCTGATTTGTAAATTTAGTGACAGAAATCTGAAGATAAAATCATACAATATATTAACATTTTGTCATTTCCTCTCTGCCTTTCACATGTTGTTTTCCTATGATTGTAAGCACTTCTTCCAGGGGCTATGGATTGGATTGCACCCCAGGCTGCAGAGCTGCGTGAGAACGGCCAAGACAGCTTGAAAGAATACCAGCAGTAATCTGGCACGGCACTCAGGGTGGTTAAGTGTCTGATATACAAAGTACAGTGGTTTGCACTGGATCTTGTGACTGTGGCTAGGTGTGTTCTGATTCTTGTTTACAGCTGGCTCATGTATCACATCAGTACACTGCCATCTGTGCTGTATGTCAGGTTATTTTTCTGTGTTTATTCTGGACACTTGGACAGCTCATTGAGATCTAATTGTGTCCTATGGGGATACATGCACAAACACATATTTAATATTTATCTTGTGCATCATGACAAAAAAAAATAATTAATGTTCTACTGTGAAATTCTGGGGTTATTCAAACCTATATACTCCACTGAAAATGCTCAATTTAGATGTAAATTTTGTCATTGGAATCTCTAGGTCTAGTCTCAAGCCTGTTGAACATGTATCATAGAATCATAGAATCATTAAAGTTGGAAAAGACCTCTAGGATCATCAAGTCCAACCGTCAACCCAACACTACCATGCCTCCTAAACCATGCCCTGAAGTGCCACGTCTACATGTCTTTTAAGTACCTCCAGGGATGGCAACCCTACCACCTCTCTATATGTGTACTGACTTCAAATAGTGTTTGCGCCAGTTCTTTGACATACAGAAGAGAAAGCCCACAGTGTGACATTTCAGAGTGAGTATGCAAGGCTGGCACAATTACAAGAACATTTATTATTTGTAAAGTGAACAGATACAACACAAAAAATTGGAAACATAATGCCAGTTTCACAATTTGTTTTTTAAGAACAGAACCGTACTTTTAAGATCAAAGATTCACCTTTATAAATATATTTGGATAGGAATAACATAGGTGTTTCTTTCAGATATGTGCAGATGTCTGAGGTGAATTTTAACAGCTTCTGTCCTTAGCTTTCTTTTGGAGAGGGTAGACTAAGATTCCTGATGTTGTCAATGTAGGGAATTACTTCAGTTCCTTCCTCCTAAGACAGGAATGACAAAAGTATTATATATAACCTCCAGATATCAGAGGAGGAGGAAATTACACCTATTAGTAGTGTGAAGAATAATATAATCATCCTTGGCTTTTCCTCCCTGGAAATGACTTCAGGGGCAGAAAACTGTGAAAGTACTTATGACTCTGTGGATCTCTCCTTTTGTTATCTGAGAGATTAAAACAATGTTTAGCTCTACCTCTGTTACCATGCTGCTGACATAAAGCCACACTTTTTTTTTTTTTACAAAACTAAAGGAAATCTTTAAGATGCATACTAGCATTTATTGTGTAGCCACCAGAGCTGTGTTGCTAGAACTGAACCACTTCATTATGGGATTTTATTTAACTCTGGCCAAGAGTATAGCAAAGCAGATTGTGCAACATTCTGTTTTTATGGTTTTTGTATAAATATATTAAATAGATTTTAATAAGAACTTCACGATACAGCCATTTATTAAAAACAAACAGAGAATTTATACATCTGTTTTGTTAGTAACTTTTAGAAATTCTGATTCTGGGAAACTTGCAAGATTAAACCTAAACATTCTAATTCTAAACATTACCAGGATTAAGTTGAGTGAGACTCAGGCTGTGCCAGCTCCATTGCAGGCTTTCAGAAAATTGTCTCTTGTGAATACCTATGTTTCTGCCTATTCATTCAAAGCATGGTCTCTTTTTGTTTTTGTATATTCTCTATCTTGAAGCCAGGACCATTCCTGTCTCTTTCACACCCTTGATTTCTCTTCCCAGTCCCATTTTTCTGGCACAGACAACTCTATTTCCTTTTTCCTGGCTTTCTTCTCATCTACATATCTCTTCCTTACAAATGTCTTCTGCTTATAGTCTTTCTCTCTGGACTCCATAGTCCTCGTCAATCCTTCTTCAGCTCCTCAGATGACCTTCCTAGTCACCACCACATCTTGCCTTGTCCCCACTGCTTTGAGAAAGTTGTCTCTCTTTTATTTCCAGGCTCTCAGACCTTCCTATACCTCTCTGCCACCCCCCCGCAATTGCAGCTGTAGATCTCAGCCTGTCTCACTGCCAGACTTCAAACAGTCCATAGGTCCTGCTTCCAGGTTTCCTTCTTTTACTCACCTAGAAGTTCACAAAAATGCAAGTGCTTGCCCAAATACTCTCCCAGTAGGCACATAACCAGCATCACCTGCTGGTTAAAAATTTGGATATTTATAAACTATGTGTGCTTACATTTCCCCTTGTCTTCTGAATGAGGTTCCTGGGTACCAGTCCTTCAGAATTGCCAGTCTTGGTAGGACTGAATAGCTGGCTGCTCTGCTCACCTGAGATCATCTGTCAGTGTCCTTCTGCACTTCTTCCCTGCAGAATCCAGCTCATTGTGAGTTCCCAGACTGCACCTCTTGAATTTAGCCCTGCACACAATGGCACCTCCCCTATCGTCTTGCTCAAGGGCAAAGCAGTCCAAATTCTCTTCCAGGATGTGGAACACCCATATTCGATCCCCGTCTCTTCCTGTGGCCCAGTTTCTGTAGAGTACTCTGGAGTAATGGCTCTCCTTACTGCTGAGCCAGTTGGCTAATGCTAGCCTTGAGCCCACGGTTTGATTCAATGCATAAACAGTGTGAACAATGGCAGAATTTGAACTCAAATGTGAGCTGGAAGTCTGTGCCAACATGGCAGCATAGAGGTACCCTCTCAGCCTCTCCTGTTGCATCTGTACCATTTTGTAAGGGCGGGCTATATTTTACAAGGGCAGAGAGGGAAGAAAGTGAACGAGTGAAAGAGAGGATGTCTTCCAAACTTGTGAGTCTGCCAGCTGGAATGGCAGCTTATCAAAAAGAACATAATACATATGTAACATAATATAAATGACTAAATAACATGACTGTCACAAAGGGAGAATGCCCTCCTTTTAGTACATGTCAGAATTCAGATTGTTGCAAATGGCAGTGCCGCTGCAGAACACTTCTTACAGGTATCAAGCAATGCTGTCTAGTGAGGTTTTAAAACATTTTCACTGTGGTTTTCTAAAGCATGATCATCTGTTATTGTTTGTATAAATGTCAGATTAATAATTCCAGAGACCACAAATCTGTGGTGTTTATTGCCATCTAAATATGTGTCTAAAAGTAAGAAGAACACATCACAGCCTTAAAATCTTCTAATTTAGTCTTTTCATTTGATCCCACAAGTTTGAAACAGGAAAAGAAACAGCCACAGTCACATTGATGATGGTCTTCATCTGTGCCATTAAGAATTACAATTTATAACACTTTTGATTTTCCTCGTCATGGTGGTCTCCATTGTTCCAGTTCTTTTGGGAGTCTGCTCTAAAATGTAATGGTTCTTTACAGGTTTTTTTCAACATACTCAACTAAAATTCTCTTACCACCTCCTCATACCAACTTAAATTTTGTTTCTGGTCTTAGCGCCTTACCCTCCAGTAATATAAATCAGCATAGCTTCTCTGTTCTCAAATAAACTGCACAGATTTATGCTAGCTGAGGTTTATGTTCAAGCATTTGAACATAAACAATAACTGTGAATAAGAGCCTTTTTCTCTAACCATATCTTAATAGAGAGAAATAAAAAGCTCCATTAATTTCTTCTTGTAAGTTCTCCTCCTTTGAGCACTTTAAAAATTTGTGGTTCTCTGAATGTTTTCCAGTTTGTCCATGTTTTTATTTTTCTGCCATGCATTTTATTCCACATGTAGTGTCACCACAGTAATGAATAAAGTAACTTTTACTTCCCTATAGTGTGATTTTATTCTTCTCTGTGTGAAACCTGAATTGTGCTAGCATTTTTGCTGCCAAATCTCTCATATTAAATTTGTTGAACATGGTGTCTTTCAGACATACAGCACATCTTGACAAGTATCTTGTCTCTCTATTTTCTTCTCCAAAATTTATTGTAGCTATTTGCATTTGGATCATATTCTGATAGTTCTAATAAATCTGGAATGATTGGCATTTTATTTCAGCAAGTTTGATAGTAATGTAAGATGATATTCAATGTCAGAAAGTCTAACAGTCGGTTTCTTTATATACTCTGTCCATGTTTCTACCCTTACTCAGGTCTTTATAGTACTTTATTGTTCTCAAATGTGTTGGAAATACTGAGTATAAACTGTATCTTTCATACTTTAGTTTTTATATATTGCTGATATTCCAGTAAATGGTACTTGCAGAGAGCTCAAGAGACTGAGAAGGATGTAATACACAAAAGCTAGACAATCCAGACAAACTAATAGATGTATGATTATATATTTTTATGTTGTCTTTACATGTACACGACAAAATAATGATATGACTGCACTTTAACCACTTCTGAATTGTCCACTTTCTTAAAGATATCATGAGGTTCTTAAGGACAACACTGATGGATTATTTAAAGAATATTTAGGTGTTGTAATGAGTTGAATGAATTTAAAATAATTCAAAAGTTTTAAGTGCAACTGTAGAAAACTGAAAGACATCTATAGTCAAATGTTACATTTCTGGAAGAGCAGGAGGTGTCTTAAGGTATGGCTGAATAACTTTCAAGACACTAGCTTAGTAGAGAGGAGTAAAACCTTTGATGCTAAGAGGCAACAGCTTGAATTTTATTCAATGGAGAATTCAGAGTAGGCAGAGGAAGGTCAGCATGGCAGAAAAAAAAATGTGTCTGTGTTCAGGGTAGATTGAGCAAGGTAGGTGTCAGAAAATTCAAAAGGAAAGGATACTCGTTCGAGTAAACAAGTTCAGAGATGAAGATTTGAACAAATCTCTGTGCTTTCAAGAAGAAAAAAACCTGTCTTCTCTAAGGTAATTGAAGCCATTGTGCAGTAAAAGAACTAGGCTTTTTTAATAGAGAGCAGGGGTTTCAGTTGGACCAATAGATTTTGGTAAAAATTCTGTTTTAAGAATAGTTAGGGTGACAAAGTCAGTTCTCAAAAGTTATGAAATTACAGAGGCATTTTTCACTGTGAAATTAAATTCACCTTCCTCCTCCTGATGATTACATGTTATAACATAATATTCATTTGTAGAACAGCATGGGGTTTTTTTTTATCTGCTGCTTGTCAGCTAGAGGTAAGGATTTCTGGAATTTTGGTGGGGCAGAAACAATCCTTTACTGAGGGAATGAAAAACTAATGTAGTATTAGCATTCCTAAAATTTTCTGGAATAGTGTAAGAAATTGTAATTTGTGCTGCAAAAGTAGTTAAGGACAAAAAGATATTGAAGAGTGTGGGTGATCAGCAGTGTCAGGCCTGCTGATTGAGTGGGTGTCACAGGGAGACTGAGGAAGAAAAGTTGTAACTGGCTGTCCTGTCATCACTGGTTTTGGCTCCTGGTGATATCTAACAAAAGGACAGGGCTTGGTGTAAGCCAAAAAGAGCTTAAAAATCAACAGTTTAGCAGATACTGGAAGTTAAAGTATAAGCAACAAGGGAGCTTTGGGAAAGAGTGTAAAGAAAAGTCTGCAGAGATTAAAAAAGCCAAGCCACAAGTTTAGCATTACAGCCAATGATGACAAAGATTTTCTTAGCATAAATACTGTATCCACTCAAAGATCCTGAGTGCTTCATCTCCTTTTCCCCCCCCACCCATTCCCAATCCTGGTCTTCTGTCTGCTTTTAGACACTACAACCAAAGGTTTATATCAATGAAAGCTGGAAATAGAAAACTGTCTAGCGTGCCTCCTACTCAAAATCTCTCAGGAAGCAGGGGTAAAAATGGAAATAGCATAAGTTATATTGGAAAGCATTCAAGCATATGTGACATAATCAACAAAGTGTAAATGATGGCAAAGCAGTAACAAGGATAAATGGCCAGAAGTACCATTGCTGCACAACCTCAGATGGTGAACCAGCTACTTGAAAGGGAAGGAATGGTTACTAGTCACCATTTACTAGTGAATCTGTCCATTTACATCTGTCATCCCTGGTGACAGATGAAAAAGGCCCAGAGGGAGACAAGCACAGCCTAGAGCATGAATGTATGACTTCTTAGATTATGGTACTGGGAAAGGCTTTGATATCCTCAATCAAGAGCAAAATTCTAAGAAAATGAGCAAAGACAGAGGTCATGCCATGAAGAAGAGGAAGAACATCTTCAACCACAGATTAGCTAAACTTGTGAGGACAGCTTTAAACTAAGATTAGTGGTTTCCAATAACACCACATCTGTCAATATTAACTAGGCAAATGTGTAAACAGGACTAAGAAGTAGGGGTGATGTGGATACTCATAATAAGGTCATACAGGATACAAATAGCAAAATGGTATGGAGATCTTGATACATTAGACTTTTTATTATTTAAATGACCAAGAAAATAAACCATCTGGAAAGACTCACATGACTAAAATAACATAAATATGACTACAGATTTTTAAGGACTCTTTATATATAGACTCATAGAATGATAGAATAGTTTGAGTTGGAAGGGACCTTTAAAGGTAATCTAGTCTAAGCCCTCTGCAATGAGCAAGGACATCTTTAATTAGATCAGGTTGCTCAGAGCCCCATCCAACCTGACCTTGAATGTTTCCAGGGATGGGGCATCTACCACCTCTCTGGGGCAACCTGTTCCAGGCTTTCACCACCTTCACTGTAAAAAATTTCTTCCTATATCTAGTCTGAATCTACCTTCTTTTAGGTTCAAACCATTACCCCTGCCTTATTGCTACAGGCCCTACTAAAAAGTCTGTCTCCATCTTTCTTATAAGCCCCCTTTAAGTATTGAAGGTGCAATAACTTGTCCCTGAAGCCTTCCCTTCTCCAGGCTGAATAACCCCAGCTGTCACAGCCTGTCTTCACAGGAGAGGTGCTCCAGCCCTCAGATCATTTTTGTGGCCCTCCTCTGGACCCACTCCAACAGGTCTTTCCTGTACTGAGAACTCCAGAGCTGGATGCAGTATGTCAGGTGGGGTCTCATGAGAGTGTAGTAGAGGAGGAGAATCACCTCCCTCACCTGCTGGCCCCACTTCTTTTGCTGCAGCCTAGGATATGGTTGGCTTTCTGGGCTGTGAGTGCATATAGTTGCTCATGTCCAGCTTTTCATCCAGCAGCACCCCATAATCCTTCTCGGCAAGACTAATGTCAATCCCTTCATCCCCCAGCCTGTACTGATACCAGGGGTTGCCCCGACCCAGGTGCAGGACGCTGCACTTGGCCCTGTTGAACCTCATGTGGTTCACATAGGCCTACTTCTTGAGCTTGTATATGTTGAGAAATAGATTGTTGAAAATCTCTGGATATTGATCAATGGAGAGAAAAACATGCATACTCCTGCTCAGAACTTCTACTACACATCCCCAAATTAATGAGGTCTTTATTTGTGAGTCTCTGTGTAGCAAACCTAAAACTTGGTGTTAATGTATAACTTGAAGACGTCTGCTGTGGAAGTGGTACTTCCTGGAAAATCAGCCTATACCAGTATTAGTAAACTAAACAGTCCCAGGACCACTCAGGGACCTAGTTACCTTTTCTGTGAAATTAGAAAGGTCCTTGGCATGGTTTTGGTCCAGAGCGTGGCTGGAGGTGCTCTTGATGCCCATTGGAGTGGCATCCATTTAGTGACACAAGTCACCCCTGTTCTGAATCCTGTAATAGTCTACTGTGGAGTGGGAAAACCCCCAGAGCATGGCCAGGACTGTGGGTAGACTTTTTTGGTAAGGTAAGGGAGGTAAAGGAGGAGGTCGCACATTTCAGTCAGCTACTTGCTTTTGTGAGAAGAGGGAGAGACAGACAAGCACGAGGACCACGCTGGGGAAGGACTGGGTTTACAATCACTGGTGTGTAGCATCATCATAGTAAATAGCAATTCTGTCAAGACTGGTGTTTTGGAGAATGCACAGTGCAGTTACATCCAGCACCATCAGAAACTGCCATGGGATGTGGGTGGCCATTGACAGGATGAATTGTTGACAGCTGCGCAAGCACACTTTGATGGCATCCCTCGTGTGTGGATGGTGTGGCCCGCGATTTACCAGCGGTGGCTGGGGATGTGGCATGTTTAGTTACCAGGAGTAAAAGCCTAGATTTTCCCTTTGGAGCCAGTGGTGAGAAGGGAGTGGCGGGGAGAGGTGCAGGGGAGTGAGGTGTACCAGAAGCTTTCTCCCTCTTCCAGGATGTTGCTGGTTGCTGCTTTTCATCTCCTGGCTGCCAGACCTGTTCAATGACTCATTTAGTGGGTGTCCCTGAAGCAAATCTTACATGCCATCAGCTTTTTCAGCTTCTAATATCTTTTTGCCCCAGTGCAAAATTATTTAGTGCAATGTACTCAACAAAATTTGTTTTGCAAGAGTCCCATATATCTGCACTGTCCTACTTAACCTGAACCCATTCTTGAGAACAGAATAAGGGAAGGGCCCCACCTGGGCCTCCGGTCATCCCAGGCTGCAGGTGATGAGGAAGGCCTATCCCTGGTGTCTGCAATCCTTTATCATGTCATGTCCACAGGTCTTACTGTGGAGTGGATGGGGAGAGGACAAATTAATATTTGAGAAATTTGTCAGTAAAAGGGGCAGGTGTATTGTGTGGGCTGCCCCAATGCAAGTGGTGTTGCACATGCAGCTGTTTGGGCTTTATGCCTTCGGTTTTCTAAAAGAGCAGTGATGTTCTCTACTTCATCTGCACTTTCACTGCAAAGAGATCATAGCCCTTACTTGATACCAGAAACCAGCTGGGAGTGCACAAGAATTAAAGAGTAGCAAGTCAGGAAGCAGGAACATTTGTTAATTGTCAGAAACATCTAAACAAGGGGACTGTTTACTAGCAAAGGTGCAATTCCCCAGAACAGTTTAGAATATACATCAAGAACATTTTTAAGGATGGTTAGTTCAGCCTTTGGACAGTGGACTGAATTATATGATACTTCAGGTTCCTTGTTCTTGTTTCTTTGATATCTGTTGTCGTATTCTAAATAAAAATTATGCAAGAAAAATAGTTTTGGTCTTTATTTTAACACTATTTTATTTACACAGCATCAAAAGGTACTAGCAGGGAGCAGCTAAGAACACTGATTCCTTCCAGCAAGAGCAAGTCCGTGTGTGACAGCAACATGGAAAGAGGCAAAAGATACTGAAATGCATAGCAAATAAAGGGTGTAAAAATTATTTGAGAAGCAGTTACTATTTTTTATCAGTAATAACCAGATGAAAATATTATAGAATCATAGAATCATAGAATTTTTTAGGTTGGAAAAGACCTTTAAGATCATCCAGTCCAACCGTTAACCTAACACTGCCAAGTCCACCATTATGAAACAAAGCTCTGAGTTTTGTTTGCATAACCAAAACTGGCTGTCATATTCAGGATCATTAAATGAGAAAAAAGCTTTAAAGTATATAACACCAACACCCTTTTTAAACAAGTTCTTGCAGAACCTTTGATAATGAAATCAATAAGCCTGTACAAGCCTCTGGACATCTACAATTAGCTAAACTGAAGAAGATGAAATAACTAATGAGGGACAAAACATTGCAAGTGTTTTTGTGTGTTTGAAAATTAACTCTGTGTTTATTTAGCATATACTTTTGATGCTAGATTATTACTGTTATCATATATCTAACACTTATCCAAGAAGAAAATATTAAAATACAACAGCATTTATTAGCCTCTCTATGTAGTATCTAAAGTAAGGTGCACGTAAGCTAAAAGGCATTTTTATCTGAAAAAACATTTTTTTCAACTTCTTTGGCTTTAATAACTGAAGAAGTAGAAAACTTGTAACATAAGTTTCATGGAAGTATGATATGAATAGGCACAGCTAAAGCTTCATCTCCCTTGTTTAATACAACACATTCTCTATCTTGACTTGCAGCAACCCTGCTTTCATTTTTAACTAATTCTTGCTTATTTGGAGAGAAAAAGCCCATCACAAAAGTCAGGAATACAGTTTTGTGAATCGGACAAGATGATGTAAAGCAAGATCAAGGCCTTATTCATGGTATTGAGTAAAGACAGAGCTATCTTTCAGCTGGAAAATTCAGTAATGAACACTGTGAGCCTCAGGTCTGCAGCCTGCAAGGTTCTCCCTGACATAATATTTTTTTAAATATGTCTGTGTAAGACGTGGGCACTTCTCAGTCTATAGCTAGCAGCTAGCATATGGTAAGTCATATTTAATTTTCTTCATAACGATGAGAAATGTATTGAAACAAGAAATGTCAGAGGTGAAAAAGGTCTTGTATTTATGTAGCTTCTGAACTTTGTAGAAAGAGGAGTGTTTATATTCTAAGAAAGAACCGGACTTAAATTAAAAATATTCGCTGGATGCAAGTCTGAACAGCATTCACAAAGATATACTTTAAATAAGACCCTCAAATATAAATATTAATGCACTAAACTAATGTGTTGTCTGCTACTGTGCCAAGGAATGTTATCACGATGGAAAGTAGATGGCTCTCCTTCTGCTAGGAACCGACTGAGCAAGAACACTCCAAATATGAATGCTAAGAGAGACAGAGACAGAATGACCTTGAAACTCTGATACATGCAGATGCTTTCTCATGACACACTGGGCACTGTAGACCAATGATGTTGGCCCAGGGTACCATTCTCTTCATCTTCCACAGTTTGTCTGGACTATAATAATCTCCACAAAGTGGGGACTGCAATACCTGACCTTTTTGTTGCTGGATTAAGTTAGGGATTTTTAAGCTAAGGCTTCTTGTGCTATTTTTAGCTGTGGGAGAGTTAATTTTCTCCACAGTAGCTGGTTTAGGGCTGTGTTTTCGCTTTGTGCTGAAAACAGTGTTGACAACACAGGGATGTTTTAGTTACTGCTGAGCAGCGCTTACACTGAGTCAAGGTCTTTTCTACCTCTCACCCCACCCCACCAGCAAGTAGACTAGGGCTGCACAAGAAGATGTGAGGGGACACAGCCAGGACAGCTTTGCTTGTGTGTGCGGCTTTTGCTTTACCTATTAAACTGTCTTTATCTCAGACCATGTGTTTTCTCACTTCTACTCTTCCAATTCTCTCCCGCATCCCACCAGGGGGGAGTAAGTGAGCAGCTGAGTGGGACTTGGCTGGCAGCTGTGTTTAAACCACAACAATTCCACACAAATTCTTTTTGTTTGCTGGACAGATAGCCCAGGGAAATTAGCCTCTGAAATTAGGTATCAGGGCTAGGTATTTAAAGGTCAGCCATGTAAATATTTCCATTATAAGCTGCTGTAAAAAGAAAGCACAAACAGGCCTATAATATTAGGTTTTTTTCATACTTGTGAATGAGTATACATACAGTAAAATTGCCATATATTTGGTTTAACGTGTGCTGAATGAGTTTCTAGTTACAATAACTACAGAGTACAGAGCACCGGCATTGTCCTTAAGTGAGGAATTTGTGAAGTGTGAAGTCCTGGCCTATGCTTTAGAGCTAAATCCAACCCAAATTTAGTACGAGGTTGAGTCCAGCAAATAACATGCTCTCCTATTGAAGGTGACAGAGGAGAATGAGGCAAGAACTGTTCCCCATCTTGAAGTATGTTTTTCTTGAAAAGCTATTCCTGCTGATCGGTACCTCCTCCCCCTGCTTTGCCTTATACAGATTCACTTTCTCTGTTTAAACAATTTGATCTAGAATAACAGCAGATGTTGAGTGAATTACATTTTCTATCCATTCATAATTTGATTTTAAAAAGGAAATAGGAAATATATTCTTTTATTTAAAACACTGTTTCGGCCCCTCTTCCCATCTTTTTATTCAAATGCCACAGATTAGAATTCTTTCCACACAGAATAAAATCTAAAAATATCTGATGCATGTTTTCATTGATTTTTTTTTGTCTCTCCTTTTATACCAGGACAGTTGCATGTATGTATTTAAAGACCTTTAAAAAAAATCCCAGAAAAATAATGCTTAGATTAGTAGTTCATTTATTAAAGGTTGTATCTTAGAATTAAATGAAAGGGATTGCAGTAGGAATCTGGAAAGCCTCTCCTATTGTTTTTATAAAATAAGATTTCCCATTCATTTTAATGGTTTCCTCTCACTAAATGCTTAGCTAGCCCTGTATTCTAATGCTTTTAGATGGAGAGAACAAATGACCTGGTCAATTTTGAAATACATTAGTGACTGCCAGACTCTCATCCCCGTAAAAAATATTTCTGTTTTGTTACAATGGAAATCTAAATACATTGCCAAGTTTATATCTGGAATCATCTCATACCTACAGAGGCTCTAGACTGGCCTGAATTCATGAAGGGAGCTTAATTAAATCTAGGCTTAAAAAATAAATATGTTACAGAAATCACTACACAAGCAAATATAGAACAGCGTTAAGCAATGACTTCTAGAAGACATGATCATTTAAAAAAAATCTACCTGTGCTAATAACTAACACATTATAACATGGTAATTAATTTGTTTTATAGCAAGTAAGTATAATACTGAAAGTTCTACTATGGTGGAAATATGTTAATTTAACCTAAAGACTTCGCTGTAGACTTAGCTACATAAAGTCTACAGTATGTCTCAACTTGCTGTGTTTAGTGTGATTTTAATGCAGCAGATCAAAAGTATTTTTACAGAAAACTAAAGTGAAAATACCTTTGTTATTTGAAGAATATAATTTGCATAGTGTCTTACCTATTTCAACTTAATCAAAAGTTTAAGTCTTTGAGTACATAACAATCTAAACAATAAAGGCTCTGCCATCGGTCTTCCTTGTAAAAATAATGAGTTAAACACACGAATCCACCTTCTGGGCAATAACATGCTCTCTGTGAGGTGGGAGGCCAAATGGAAAGCTATTAATTATTTTGCAGGATGTCTGATTTTAGTTTTATTATTCAGGATAAAACTACTTTTTCACCTTTGACTGGATATTAAGTGTGTTGGAAAGCTTAATAACCTTGTAGATGAAAGGCTTAATAACTCTGAAGATAGCCTGTATGATGATAAAAGTAGCTCGAACTTGCTATTGATGTTCCACGACTTCGTATAATCCTTCACCCTTATGAGAAAGTCATAGTTCCTGCTCCACATCTACCCAGCTGACCTTTTCCTGTGAAACCATGAAAGTGTTGCTTGAAGAAGGCTGTGGTTCTGACATTTTTCAGCTGTGAAATGGGAAATTGGACAAAGGCCAACAATGCACTTTCTCACAGCCCATTGATGCTACTTGTGTATTCCCCTCTAAATGTCTTTCTATTCTCCCACCTTCTCCCAGCTTAGTCTTTGTGGAACCTCTTTTTGCTCTAAGCACATGTAAAGAATATTTTCCTAGCCACTTTGAGCATGGTTATATGTCCTCTCTGTACATTTTATAGCTTTCTTCTTCTAGAAGAAGTAGTAGTTCTTCTAGCAGAAGACCCAAATGCTAGCCAGATCTCTGCATGGGCTACCCTCACTTTGTCACTTATGTCTCATTTAGTCCTGAAAAGCTGGTTTTTCACTCTGATCAGTTTATTCTGCCAGTCTCCATTGCACGGATTACTCAATATTTTAAGAAGTACTTCAATTTTTCTTGGCCAGTCACACACACATTAATTACTTTTCTGAAATTTCTGAATATCCAACTAATTCTTCCTCTTCTCAGTTCTCCTCCAAATTCTCTTTTGCTGTATGCAAAAAAGGCTAGACAGACATTCTGGAATGAATTGCCAGCATGAATATTAGGGATTAAAAAAATCTATGTTTATAGGTAGAGACTATATAAATAAAGCAGTAATGAGTTGAAGAAGAAATTATGTTTACAGCATAGTTGTGCCCCATAATGGAGTACCATATCTGGTCTTGTTATACATTTTTAAAAATAATTTTAAAATGCAGTAAAAATTAGACAAGAGTATAGCAGCAAAACACAAAAAAATAATCTAACATCAGAAAACTGCCCTATACTGAGAAGCTCAGTCTGTTTGTATTATTAAAAATGAGATCAAGCAATACCTTGATAAGACTTCCCTCACATGGGAGAGACTGGTTCATGCTAAGCCTACGATTGAAACTTGAAGTGATATATTTTCTAAGAATAAAGCTCATGTTTTAAAAGATAGTGTAATGAACTACTCATAATCCTTCCAGCTCTTAGTTTTTATTGCCAAAACTGATTTGCTTTTATCAGTTATACTCAGAATAATGCCAGTTGGTACCTGTAACGGAGTGGCTAGCTCTGCAGCCTATAGGACTCATTGATCTAACAAGATTGTATCATTTAGTTAATTTTTCTAACTAAAGTCAATATTTATGTAGGAAATGTATAATGATGTCAACTATTTGTTGCTGATCGCTGCAGTTTTCTTTGTGTTCCAATAATTTCCATATGACACAATGGTCAAGGTATTGTCCGTTCTCTTAGAAGACGGATATTAATTCATCTGCAGTTGTGCTTTTCTACATTAGCTTTCTTCTCTGCTGTGAAAAGTGTATTTGATACTTTAATTCTAGGATAATGGGTGGGCGCTTTTTTTTTCAACTGAAGCTATGTACTAATTTACAAAAGGGCCTTTCCACAGAAGCAGTCTGCATATTCTCACTGTGTGGAAACATGAGAGAGCATATCCTTCGGAGAGAGAGGAATAACCTCCCTAACATTTACCAGCATGTGCCTCAGGGTAAGAACATTGCAAATTGGTAGTTCCTGAAGAGAAATGGATGTGGCAAAGATTCAAACATTGGTGTACCTTGGAATAACTTGTTTGTCTGCTCATGTCTTTAATTTTCTAATTTCAGGAATGTTTTCAAATGCATTTGTTCACAAGCAATATGATGGCTACCACACTTACGTGAAATTGAAGAGGATATATAGTATGAAAAACAGTTTTGATAAAATGAGAGAACAATTAGTGTATTTTCTATGAGCCTGTATCAACTAACCCAATTTATGACTGCAAGTTTTTTGTAAAACAGAAAAGAGAAAGAAAGCAATTTTCTCCTGATTCACATGTAAACCTCAAGAAATCAATGCAAAAGTAGGTGTGAGAGCAAGATTTGCTCTTTAACATCCTGTTGCTCCTATGGTGCTTCTGGTAAACAGAAGCATCTTCATTTCTATTTATGAATTTAAAATTTGAGCTGCTATCTTGCTGTGTTTCATTGTGGTGGAAATAATAATCAGCTACTCACCTAGAAATCAGAGTTGTGTAAATTTCCTTGGTTTTTTGTTTTTGAAAAATAAGTCCTCTTTGGGCACCTGGGGTACTCAATTCATATAATCCATCTGTCTGCCTAATTAAGTCCTTTTGGTTTGTGATTATTTGAGCTAGAGTATCTTACATCCTCCTGTTATTGCCAAGCAATTTCCTTCAGGCTTTTTTCCCTTTTAATGGACGTATGTACTACAGATTCAGGATGTTAAGTGAATGTTTATTTTTAAAAAGTGGTTGGTATTTGCTCACAATTGTGCTTTTGGGTAGCATTAAGGTCTTCACTGAAGTTGCTTACATCATTCATTTCAATGTTTTTATTAATTAGTGTCCAGGAGATATTCTTTCCAGTCTTGTCCACTATAGAATTTTTATCTCTAATATGATGGCTTCTAATGTAGATTCACTTGTACAGAAGACTTGTAACTTATGGTTTTTAGGCATTTCATTAGATAATGTAATTTAGAAAACACAATTTTGTAAAACTGATTTTAAAATACCACAGTGATCTCACAGTTTTCAGCATAATACAATGATACCGTTGTTATCCCTAATGCCAATGGAACTTCAATAGTGTTAAGAAAGAGTACAGCAAATGTCTAAGTTGGAAGACCATATTTCTGTGACCTTGCTTCAGATTATTTTTTGGTGTAATTATGGCCCTTCAAACATAAAAAAGTTGCTAGTGAAATTCTACAAATATTGCAAGACTTGAGAGCGCATGATTTCTTTGGTTCAATGGACCTAGTTTGTAAAGTTTGTTACTAGTTTGATGGTTGAAGGGAAGCAGTAATATAAGGAATATCTCTCACAGGCCACAGGTTTTGACAAGGCTCCACTGAGCAGATTTGGAAATGCATTTTATAATGACGTTTTGCTTTAATAATGTGTGCAATTGTATACTGTGTAAGAATTATCTATCTAGTTGTTACTTTTTTAAAAACTTGGTGTTTGAGAAAGTGTTTTGTTGGCATTTGAATTGTTATTTATATGTAAGAAATGAAAGTAAATTGTGATTTTAGCAATTGTTTCAAATCAGCAGGAGGGCTTGTTAAAAGCCACAGAGAATATTTTTCTGTGATCTGAAAGGGGATGGTTAGTCAAGGCCATCCAAGCCTAGCTTCTCTCATTAAGAAGAAAAAAAAAGTCTTTGCTAAGCTATTATGGACTATTTTAGAAATGTTATTGTTGAAAATGATTTCTAGTAATGCAGTCTAAACCTTCACTTGCTAAAACGCATAATGTGCAATTTTTCATTACTTCTTAATTTACTTTTTTGTATTTAGATATCAGTTCTCTTTTCAAGTGTAAGCTTTTTAGTGTTAGTTATTTAAATGTCTAAAAGGATATAAGCTTGTTTTATGATGCCAGTTTTCAAGTGGTTCATATGCAAATAGTCTAATATTTACTGTTGGAACTGCTCTGTAAACAGTATTTTTTCTAACATAGTGATGGGAAATCAACAGACCTTTAGATAACTACTAAGTACAGAGGATTATTATGGCTGAACAGAAAAGGTGTCCTGTTTAAAAGCCACACTTGTGAATCTCAACTGCCAAAATTGTCTCCTATGATTAAGGCGAGTCACTGCAACAATTTCCATAGAATTTTGTTTTCTTGTCAGTAGAGAAGAAATGGCTGGATTTGGAAACATTTGAGGAAAGACTTGAAGAGAAATTACTCTTACATTTGGGGATATTTTGTCACTTCAAGGGGGGTATGCCAGTTCTGGCTTGAATGTGAAGTTAGAAAGGGAGTTGGAATCTTTTCGAAAAAGATTGAGCTGCTGAAGTCTAATGAGATAGCTGTGGGAAACAGCACTATGGGAAATACCATAGAATGGTTAGTCTTCCTGTCCCATCCAGGAAAACAACTCGCTTTCAGCTCAGTCAGTCTTCAAGGGAACAGCAAATAGTTCCTCTTATCAGTCCTCATCAACTCATGCATTTCCTGGAGGGGGAGGAAAAACACCAGCAACCGCCAAAACTTTTGGGGCACCGTGGAGAGAAAATTAGCTCTCCAGGGTATAAATGCAAAATCTCAGACTGTTTCAACCAAATTAAGAGTGCAGACTGGCAAAGTAATGAACAGTTGCCTATGATTATGGATAACAAGGTAATCCATTTTGTAGCACAGGGAATTCTCACACCACATCTTCGTTACACTTCAGCTTTATTAGTATTTTAAATTCAAAATCTATTTAACTGTTTTTCTTTTTCATTTTGATCAAAGGACATTAAAATATTTGTGTTAGCCAATATCCTCTGTCTGCATTCCCACGCATACTAGAAACACCGTCATTACACTCCCATCCAGCAATGCCTCTTCTGTGTTCTTATTTACCTTAGATACTGTTGGACCCATGTCTGCCTATGCATTTTGCAAACTGCTTTGAAAACCTTTTTCAAACATCTTCTTGTAAATAATTTTCTGCTGTGCCAGTAATAATTCTATCCCATCTACTCCAATAGGTATCCCATCCTCAGCCCTAATATGGGAGTGCCTGCTGCTAAGAACAGCAGCCGTCGGCTGGTACAAATGTGAGTTTACACATCTGTGAAGTGAATACAAACAAAAACCTTAAGACAGAGTGAATACCTTTTGAAAAAATTTAATAAAGAAGGTATTGCACCTATCTAGGTGATATCTTTAATTGGCTTTTTGAAATTTATTTATGTAGAAAAATGGAAAGGACAAAATTTTTGCATAACCTTAAAAAAAAGTCCTTTGTAACTAAAGTGTGACATGTCAAATGTAACTTGGAAGTAAATTATTTCTTAGTATCAAGAACTTCATCAAACATTTTCTTGATTATTCTGACAATTATACCAGTTTACATGTGAACTAGATCTAGCTCACCAAAGAAAGGGTGTATTGTACCCATTTTGACATGATAAGGAAAATTGGGTGGCACCTAAGTCTAATGCGTAGCAAGATAAAACAGAAATGTGATAGGAAATCTATAGGTGGAGAACTTACATATCTGTGCTAGTTTTTGTCGTCTCAAAACTGACCTCATCTAAGGAATAAACACTAAAAGCATCACTAAAGCATTTTAAGGAGGGGGGAGGTGGAGAAATAAAAAGTTTTAAAACCAGAGCAGTTTACCTTTGATTAAAAAAAAATCAGTTTAACCAGAAATGAATGTTTTCAGTATTTTTAATTGCCATATTTCCTCTCATTTTTCCTTCCTAGTTCAATATGAACACACCATTGAATTCCTCTTTATTGTCATATGATCTCTGTTCTATCAGTGATAATGCTGCATTCTCAATTTTAAAGATAGCCAAAGCTAGATGTTTCTGTTTCTTTCTAAGGCCTTTTTCATTTGTTCTTCTCTGTAGTTGCTGGCAATACTACTGTTACTGGATTCACACATGTACTTAGTTAAGGTATTTTTTCTTTACTATATCATTAGGTACACAAACTTTATAGAAAGCTCAGTGACTTTTTTGATCATTTTTTTCCAGTATCTAAATTTACCCAATTGCCTGACTCTTATTCTGATCCTTATGCACTGTTATCACCACAATTGCCTCTCGGTCTTATATAAATCCATTCAAAATACTGTTAATGCTATTGTAAAAATCCACTATTTTCACCTTTTAAATTCTTCCATGAGTGGCATTATTAACTCACCGTATTTTACAGCACCAGGAATAAGCTTACCATTCTTATTTTGGGTACTCTTTGAAATTTTGATCATAATTATTTAATAATAAGCCTTTATATCTTCTCAGGTTTCTTAGCCCATTACTCTGCAAGTGGTATTACTTTGACCCTTTGCTACCCAGTTTTCCCCAGTTTCCTTATAATTGCTCCACAAGCTTTCTCAAGAAGTTATGTGGACCTGTTTCACACCAAAGATTATCCAGTTCCTTAATATTATATGCTTGTCTATATCTTAAAAAATGTTTACAACTCTTTCAAACGAAGTGTATGTAACTAATCCTTCCATTATTAGTGTATTTTATTGAAAGTGGGTTTTAGTAGAAATCTACTTTTGTCTAAAAGAAACCCATAAAACATATTTTGCTTTTCCTAGAGATTTGCAGCTTTTCTTCAAGAAACTGAATGCTTCCAAATCACCCAATTCCAGAGGAGTATTTCAGAATTTGAATGTCTGCCCATGACTTTCTAAGTAATCACTCTACACACTGAATGCAAAATGAAATTGCTTTGACTGGTGTTCTCTTCTCTTCACTGTTGGACAGAGGGGCCACTGTCTTCAGAAGAAGGCTCCTGCCTGCATAATTGTCTTGACTTTTGGAGGTAGTTGCCAGGTTTGAAGATCAAGCTACAGAGGAAGATAGCTAAGAAAGAGCTATCAGTTTTGGAATTTGATTAAGACACTTGTGAAGTAGTCTTTCACTGACCAAGGTATGTTTAAGAGAAAGAAGGGGAAAATACCAGAAGCAGAAAACTGGATACACAAGTGAGACAGGCTGAGATCAGGAATCATGAGCTACAGGGGCAGAGATCAAAAACACCCTAGGGGACTCTAATCTGAGATCAAAGAAGTGTTTCAAACTGATGAGGAAACTGACACAAGGGAAAGCATGTAGATGTTTTATTTAGATTTGTATACTTACCCTAATGTAGAAGGTGTAGAGTTTTGGAATCCTTATAGAGCATGTAAGGCTGTTTGCTGTAGCTATCATTTGCCCTGAAGAGTGAACTATCCCTCTTGGGTTTTCTTTTCTTTTCCTTTTTTTTTCTATGGGTAGTCAATACTAGTCTAACAATTGCAGTGCTGTGAATTTGTGTGGTCTTTGCTCTGTGAAGAGTAATGACGAGGACTGTGTTTCACAATACCCCATGGTGGTGAATGGAAACAAGGAGTCATCAGGCCTAGCTCTGTGGAAGGGACTTTAAACTTTGTGCGGCAGGACCTAAACAGAGCAGTCCGATGAATATCCTTTTGAGAAAACAGTATCAAAGCTCATTTGCCTCTGTATGTTTGTGGTAGTCCTTTACACATGGGTCCCAATCTAGGTGGCTGCTACCCTGAGTGTTATCCCTATACTTTTTCTGGGAAGAAAAAATAAAAAAATCCCAAACCACCAAACCTGGGCATTTTGCTTGACAACTTTAATTTTTCTGACACAGTACTGAAGCAATATCCCAGAAAGATCCAGTGGTGATGCAATGCTTTAATTTCCGCTTTTCAAAAAGACTTGAATGAGGTGGTTTACTCAGCCTGTCCTCCATCTTATCTGAAAGCACATATTTAAAAAGAAAAATCAGATATCATTTGTAACCATTCTTTCTATTTGCACGAGAGATTTACTACCCCCCAGGAATTTCAACACTCATTTTAGCAGCTGGTAGATATGAAAGGGTAAGAAGCTTGTCAGAACAGGTGACATGAGGATGAAATTCCCTAAATCTGTTTTAACCTGTGGAATAACCTTTCGCTTGATAGCAATCTCTCTGTGATTTAGAGGGAGGTTATAGTTTGTAAAATCTGAAGCCCCTATTCAGCAGCCGTGATCTCTTGAGTTCTACCCAGGCTGTAAAACTGACTTGCTTTTAAGTCCTATTTAAGCCATTTCTGTGTATGTTTCAAGATATCAAGTCCTGTATCACTGGATTATTATAAGATACAGATAATGTGTGTTTGCAAACTATCCTGAAACTGCAGAAGGGCATGTATATAATCTCTGTGCTTTATGGTACATGTCAGCTAGCAGGAACAGCTTAAATAAATGTTTCACAAATGTTTTGTAAGTTTTGGAACATGTAACTAGAAAAAAATAAGTGCCCCTTTTTCACTGAAAAAGCAGCATGGCTTTCTGGGAAAGAGATTAATTTTCTTCAGTGTTGACCTAACTGATAAGACTTTTCTGCCTTAAAAAACTATCTAAAACCAACAGTAATATGCTGTATTATGTCTACTAATAATTCAGATAGCCTTTTCTAAGTGATTTCATTGAGAATTATTTACTTGAATAGAAAAAACCCTCACATCTAATAATCCACTTTTATCAGTCCAATTACATTAAAGAACTTGCATGTCATTTTAGTATTTTATATGCAACCACTAACAGTCTGCAGAATTTCACTTTGGTGTGACATAACACCATTTCACATTTAAGGGAACTCTTTCAGCAATGTCCTAGAAAAAGTTAGAAAGTCTTCAAATAGTTAAGAAGGCCACATCACAATGCTCTGAAAACGTTTTGTTAACTGCTAAGTTTGTCACCATGCAGATAAGCTTACACATTTTCAGAAAAGTTTTCTCTTTCTTTCATTTATGAGCTTGTAATAATATGAAAATTTATAACAGGAATTATAACTCCTTTCTGTTATGACTTCTTTCTGTTTCTTTTATCCCATGTTACACTGCAACTGTCTGGAACATGGTTGTTTATTAGAAATTCCAAAGCAACAGAAATGTGTAACCTTAATATTGAAATTTATTATATCAGCACTAAAAAACCCCCAGTACTGGAAGTGTTTTCAAAACAGTTCTTTAACTACAGCCAGAAATATACCCAGTATCCAAAAATTACAGCTACATGTCTAAAAGAATGCAAAAAACTTTGGAAGCATATATGAAAGGATTTGTTATGATTATCAAATTATTAAATTATCATCATTAAATATATTAAGTGCTTTGAGTAAATCCCTTTTCAAAATTATATTGAACAGATGCTGGCATGATGTTTCGAAGATATTCCAGGAGAAATGAACCGCTTCACACATTTACAACAAGCTTCTGGACTAAGATCAGAAGTGAAATAAAGAAGATCAGAAGTTTCCATAGTTTAATTCTGTTAAGATAGTTATCTTCTAGCAATAGATTCAGATCTCTCACGGCATTCTGTAAAAAGTTCTCTGCTAGTATATCATTCTGATATTTAAAGTATTACTGGATGTGCTTACACCTGAATTTGATGTATTGTAGCCCAGTCATAAGGTTGTTGAACAGGACGATATCTGAATTATTGGTTGTCTAAATTACCCAAAAGTTTAACCATCATTGCCACTCCTTATTCAAGGGAGTGTAGAAGCACCCTGCAGATTTGGGCCTTCCTTAAATACCTTTACCCCATTCTACAAAAAGGGTAGGCAGTAGAAATCAACTCTTTAATGATTAAATCCTTTGCCTGATTTGACAATCTGTTCCTGCAAAATCTTTGTGATGTGTGAACGGATGGCTGTTTGGAATGAGATGTTATTAGTGATTTACAAAACAGGTTATTGGTGTGCTAATAGCTCTTCCTTTTATAGATAGCATAATATATACTGAGGAACACTGCTGATCACTGAGTTTTCAGTTTGATGTCTGTGGAATTACATCTTGTATTAGTAGAGGGAGCCTGCATAGTTATTGGACCTCTAAATTTAAGTCAGCAAAGAATTGCTGACAAATTGCATATGAAGTTGCTCATTAAATATCTCTTTAATGTTAATTTTATTATTATTTTGATACTACAATTAGGTTTGTATTATATATCTGTTTAAAACTACAGACTTATCCTTTGATATCATAATGATTCTCTTGCTGTGAAAACATTTTTTGTAGAGTGCTGTCACCATTATTATTTCCTTCAGATAGCTATTGAAATGAGAAAACATGCAAACTGAAAATATAGCATAAGTTTGCATATATAACATGTGGTTTCATTGATTAGCTATCAATTGAAATGGAGAACAGTAAGAAGATACACCTTTCTTCTTCAATCAACTGTTGGCACTTTCCTCTCTTTTAACATTTTCTGCTTTAAACTTGTCTATTCTTTATTCAGTGTTGTACTTTTCCTGTATTTTATTCAAGTGTCTTCCCTTGCAGAGTGCAACTTCTCAGCTGCAATTCTCTTCCTATTCCTACAATGTCTTCTCAAATCCCACTTGTTCTTTGTTATACTGAGAAATCAGGAACCATCAGATCAAGATAGCTAGTCCAAATTTAATTTATCCTTCCTTCCTCCTCTATGAATGTAGGTTAGACAATATAGTCTTTAATTAGCGGTTTAAATAACTTTTTTCCATATTTTAAATCTTCTTTCAGTGTGTAGGATGGCTGGTATCTCTGAAAGTAGTCACCCAGTATTTTATTCCGTATATGCTTCATTACAGTTAAAGAGACTACTTCTAGGTTCACTTCTAGAAAAGAACTCAAGGTTCTAAAACTTGATTTATGTACGTGCCTAAGCCTGACATCCTAGAAAACTCCCTCAGGTGCTAAAAAAATTCCTGGAGCACCAAAAACCTACCTCAGGGAACACTCTACAGAGCATGGCGTTTTTCAGGGCTCCTGAAGGAACTAATCTTTTGCTTTTATTCTGTAGGGTGTATTTACTACAGCTGCTTCAAGAGACACAAGCTCACCCTGCTCCTGTTCCAAAGGAAGCAAAACCAGGAGACTGTAACTAACTGTACCACCAAACCCAATCAGCCCTGCTGCAAGGTAGAATTCGTTACCCAAGCTCTCTGCCTTTTTTCAGAAGGTCACATGGCTCTTGGATAGCTCAAGGCAGTTCACTGTGTGTTTGCATTTGCTGAGTAACAAGAGAGCTTTTGAATGCCAGCTCTACATTGTGGAAATGTAAACTCTGAGAGCTGACTCTGCTGTGGGGGTCTGGCAATTCGAATTAACCTGGTTTGGTGTCCAAGGGCTTGGTTCCTTCTGATTTGAAAATATAACACTTTTTCTCCTTCCTGATTGAAGAGGCAGATGTGATCCCATCCATCATGAATTATCCTATGGTCCTTTGCCTTCTACTAGTACTAATTCTGGAAAAGGGGAAAGATTTGGAGTACACTCTTTAGCCTCAGGTTTTCTGAAGGATTCTCCATACTGTTTTTATAGATACCAGTCTAGAACACCTAATTTTCTCTGTGAGTTTTTGGGGGATACTGAATACAAATTGACTTGCATCACAGCAGCTGCAAGTAAAGCATCACACACAGTGAGTAGAAATTTGCAGAGAAGCATGTATCCTCCTAAGACTCTCTTCTAACAACACAGAAATAAACTGTGTTGCTTGGTCTGTCCAGCTATTTCTTAAAGCATGCATATTTTTCTGATATTTCTATCCAGTAACTCTTTGAAACTGATCCTGTGAAAGAAATACAATAATAATTTGTGACTCTGCAGAAGAAACCCACAATTTTCTATAAAAATAAGTCTAACATTTTGCACATTTAATTAATGCAAATATTTTAGTCTATCATGCCTTTTGTGAAAAACACTGGTCAGATGCATTATGAAATCCAAATTCTAAAATGGTATCTAGAGAAAAAAAATATTTTTATTGATTGAGGGAAAATATGGAGGTATGATACTGTCATTTTACTAGAATATACTATGCTCAACTTTTGCTTGAGAATGCTGGATTTTCATTTAGAGCCACTCTAAAGGTGTCTTTTAAAGAATTTTAGAAAAATAAAGCATAGAAATCCTGTCAGAAAGGTTTTTGCAAGATGAACTTTCAGAGCACAGAGATCAAAAATCTTAAGTAATGTTGTGGACCCACCCTGTGTTTCCACAGGACATGTTCTCATTCAGGAAGTCTGGTGCTAATTACTTTGAATCAAAGAGCCGGACAAGCATATCCTTCCAGTTTGGAAGATACACATCTGGTGAGGTTAAGAAGGGATTCTTCTAATGCTCAGGTAACTGCTACATGGGAAAATATAACCACTCATTCTTCTGTTTAGTAAAAGTTATTACTCATGTGTTAGTTACAAATAAATGGAAAATAAATAAATGAGATACAATGACCTTCTAATTCTTCTTTTTCCACCTATTTGTCTACAAAAATTTTCTGGGATGCTGGATGTTGTAGCATAGGAAGGAAAAACCAACAACAAAAAAAGGAAAATAAATTGCTTTTGCTAGGTAGGTTTTCTGGCTATTTCAATGAAATTGGGTTACTCTGCCAAAACAAAAAAATATGGTCAGGATCTTGCAGCTAGTCTTTAGGAATTTGACTGTGAGAGGCTGAAGGATGAGTCCTATATTATTGTCAGGTTATCTTTGTGTTTTTATTTTTTGTTGATAAGTCTTCAAATGAACAAATAAACATTTCATGCTCCAACACTATCAAATGGTTAAAGATTTTCCTATAAGACCTTTCCTACGTAGCATCAAATTATATAACTTCACATCAGATTTATGACAACATCTTTCCTTTCTGACATTAACTAATATAAATCTATGTGTTTGTATAAATACTGCTTGCATCTGTTGCGTGTAAAGATTATGCCCCTGCCAATGTCACACATAACTTTGTAGCCTGAAACCCATTCTACTCTCCTTCACCAAAACAAGATATTTAGTTTTACTTTCAAAACTACCATTGATTTTATCCCACTCTTCAGCTTTCATAAATAGAAAACATAATTTGCCATTATTAGTCAGCCAATACTGCATTTTTTCTCCCACTTAGAATCATAGACTGATAGAATATCTCAAGTTGGAAGGAACCCATATGGATCATCGAGTCCAGCTCCCTGCTCCTTGCAGAGCTACGTAAAATTAAATCATACGACTAAGAGTGTCATCCAGATGCTCACTGAACTCTGACAGGCTGAGTGCCATGAACTACTTCTCTGGGGACCCTGTTCCAGTGACGGACCACCCTCTCAGTGAAAAACCTTTTCCTAATGCCCAGCCTGAACTTCCCCTGATGCAGCTCCATTACATTTCCTTGTGTCTTATCTCTGGTCACCAAAGAGAGATCAGCACCTCTCCTTCTGCTGCCCCCCTTGAGGAGGTTGTAGACCATGATGAGGTCACCCTTCAGCTTTCTCTTCTCCAAGCAGAACAAACCAAGTGACCTCAGCCACTCATAAGTTTTGCTCTCAAGCCCTTTCAACATCTTGGTCGCCCTCCTATGAACACACTCTAATAGTTTGATGTCCTTCTTATATTGAGGTGCCCAAAACTGCACACACAGGTGAGGCTGCACCAGTGCAGTGTAGAGTGGGACAACGACTCAATGAGCTAACTATGCTGTGCTTGATGCACCTCAGGACACGGTTGGCCCTTTCTGCTGCCAGGGCACACTGTTGGCTCATGTCCACCTTGCCATCAACCCAAACCCCCAGATCTCTTTCTGCAAGACTGCTCTCCAGCCTCTCATCCACCAGTTTGTACATATAACCAAGATTATCCCATCCCAGGTGCAGAATCTGGCACAGTTAGTGACTGCCCAGCTCTCTAGTCTATCCAGACCTCTCTGTAAAGCCTGTCTGCCCTTGAGGGAGTCCACAGCTCCTCTTAGTTTAGTATCAGCAGCAAACTGACTTAATGTTCATTTGAATGCTGCATCCAGACCATTTATAAAAACATTAAAGAGCATGGGGTTTTTAGTAGGTTTTAAACAAGAATGCTTGTGGTTTCTCCCATACATAGTTCCCTGAAAAATCCCCCAAGTAATTTAATTGTTCTCTTTAATGTTTTTCCTTCAAATTCTCAGTTGCCATGATGGCTTTAAAACTTGGCAGTGGTGGAGACACTATTACACTTACTAATATTGTATGACCATATACTTCTACATTTGTTGTATCTTATGTTTACATCACAAAATCCCTGGAGACAGGGGCCATTATATATTTGTGAAGTCCCTAGTGAACTGAAATGTATTCCTATGTCACCATAGGTCCTAGGAGTTACCATATAGTAGTATAGCAATAGTAACTTGAAGCTTTGTGCACAATGAAATGTGCAGTAACTCATGTGCAATGTACAGTTTTGCCAAAAGTAGGGCTTTCGCAGGTTGCCGAGTAATCACATAAATAAAAAGTGTCTGCAGAAAAAGAGCACAATCCATTCTTTGTATCCACAGTGGGTTGAATCAAAAATGATGGGTGTAAGCAGCAAGAAAAGGTCTGGTTCAAGTTTAGGGAAAAATTTTTATCACTAGGGAGAGTGAAATGTTGTGAAATCTGCATTCTCAAAACTATGTAAGGCAAGATTAGACAAAGATGAGGTAGAGGTGACAGAAAACAGGCTTTGGCCTCTCAGGAGCCCTTCCTATTCTTACTGTAAATTTCACAGATAGGTATGTATATGATATTAGTGTGACATGGTTCCAGATTTCAAAACACTAGGAAAAAATCCCATTTTTTTAAAAAAAAACCCAATTATTTAAGAACCAAAATAATGATGAATCAAGCCAACTTCAGAGTCAAGAAATGTTATGTAAATTATTATTAATTTTATGCATAATATTTTTGTAGTCTTTATTACGTTTTAATTAAATGATGTTATTTTTAAATTTACTTTTACGTTTCATCATATAGAGGGCTGAAAAATTCTGTTTGAACAAAGTCCTTCTTTTTTTTTCCCTGTATGTCTATCTATTTTCAAGTCAAATCCCCTATTTTTTATTAGTTATTTATCAGTCTCAGTAACTGGGAGTTTTGCAGGTTTTAACTAAAGGAGCAGAAGCACCGAAAACTTTTACATAGATACCTTTGTTTCTGAGACTTTTGTTTAAATAGGCTGTAAGCAAAACAAAAATTAAAGGCTTGGGTTTATAGACTCATCTCTGTTTGCTTTGAACATCTGAAGCTTCACAGAACAGATAGAAAAATGCCTAAAAGGATGAGAAGATTAGTTTGATGAGAGTCATGTCAGAAGATGAAGAAACCACTTCCATTTGTGAAGATCAGTGCAAAAGCTAACATTAAATTCGTGGGACTTGGCTAAATCAGCTGTCTGCAATAGTCAAAGCAATGTGCATTAAATTAGTCAATGGAATTAAATGTCATTTCTGGGCTGCTTTACTGTAGGCACTGAGCTGCTGTACCTTTGGGCAGCAGTAATTCAGTGGAACGGAAGTGCAGTCTTGATAACTGACCTTTACTTTCTTAGCTAAACTGAGGGCAAACTTTGCATAGCAGATTTTCTGAATCAAATAATTTCACTGAACTGAATAAAAATATGTTCCACTTTCTGCTAACCAAATATCAGTCAGCAAATGTTTTAATTTCTTAAACATAGCCTTTTGCTCATTTTCTGAATGTGCCCAAATCCATACTACCTTTTTTTCTTTTTTGTGGAAAAGAAAAATGGAGATAAAAACAGGGTGTTTGTAAATCAAAAAGAAGAAATTTCTCACACTTCTATTTGTATCACATTCATACAATACTTTCTGTGATCCACATTAAACCACTATTAGCTGGCACTGAGACCGTGGGAGAAGAAAATAAAAAATGAGAGTACGTTAATGATTTTTGTTTGATCTAGAAAGCTTTTACAATTACAGGATTCCTATCACCACTTTCTTAATGAAAGGTAAATGACAGTGTCAGCATTGCTATTGTGATATTTTTAGGGGTTTTATGGTTTAAAAAAAACTGTCAAAGATATTGTTCTAATAGATTTTTCCACAGGTTGTAGTATGTTCTTTCTCTGCTGTATGTCGATTCTGAACACAGGTTTATACAGTACTGATGTCTTTATACTAGCTATTTAGCTATTCTGTTTCCATCACCAATGACAACTAAGAGCTGAGACAATATCTACATCTCACCAGATTCCACTGACTCCCTAGTCCGTTTGGAGAAATAAATTTTAAAAAAATATCGCTTTAGTAAAACTGTTTCATTTAACTGTTGGCACACCTCACCAAGGCAGTGTGGGCAGAGTCCTTCTGGTGTTGGCTAAGTAACAGTAAGAATCTTCAGAAGCTGAAATTATCCTTTTCTACTGCTAGAAAGGCAAAAGGTTTAAAAAACTAAAGTTATTAAATACTAAGCAAAATGTTAGTTTAAAGCTCATACCTGGTACTCTTTTTATTTATTCCATAATATCCATTGTAATTATTTGGGGAATAATATATATATATAACTTAAATAAATTAAGCCATAAATTTGGCTTATGATGCAATATTACTAAGCAGGTGTTACTGCAAAATTTGTAGTTTCTGCTAGGCAGGTGCCAAAGCCAGTAACCCAACAGAGGTAAGGATGCCACATCTCCACGTCCCCAGCTCCCACCAGTTATCAAGGCTGAGCATGTATACCCAGTAGACACACACATAAACACATATGTACAACACCACAAACACACATGTACACACATCCAGCCACACACATAACACAGAAAGACATGGTCAGCACTCACACAAACAGGACCAATGACCTCATCCAGCTCCCCTCTCTGACTGAGCAGGATGGAAGTCTGCTGGAGGGAATACATGTACAAGGTGGATCAACCTAGCAGCTGGATTCAGACATTCAGTTGGCCCAGTAGTGACCCCTGGGTCCCAGTCCCACCAGCTGCTGTCACCTGGACATATAAACCCCTCAGTCTGCAACCCCACTCCATTTGCTGCTACAGATAAACACACACAAACATGAACACTGTCCAGCTGATCTTGCCCTCAGAGCCCCCCAGACCCTATGGTTCCTCCGATAGCAGGGACTCCCCTGGTCCCTTTTTGTAACCAAGTCCTCCTGTGGTGTCACCCTTGGAGACACACACACCTGTCTTGCTCCCAGGCCTCTTCACCTACTTGCCAGCAAGTCCAGCTTGATCACTACTAGTGCCCACAGACCCACTTGCATGCCCACACTCCCTCCAGGTGCTCCATCACAGGCACTTGGGCCTCTGGCCCCTGGACCCACTCCAGAGGCTGGCGCTTGCTTTCACTCAGGTCTCTCCAGATGCTGTCACCCAGGCACATTAATCCTTTGTGCAGAACATGGCCAGACAAGTCCACTGACCACCCACTGTTTACGCATTGCCAGCTCAGTTACCACTTTATCCTTTTATTTTCCCATGCTTGTTCCTCCCCAAACTATGTTGATCCCTCCCTTCCCCTACCTTAGATGCCACCCCTAAACATCCCATAATATGTCTTCTGCAATCTCAGAATGCTCTTCCCTTTCATCCCGTAGTGTGCCCCAGACCCCTAGGCAATAACTCTCCTGAAAGATCTTCCAGGTATCTTCTTCTGTTGACTCATGGGTTTGGTGGGTTTCACACCTGGATACAGGGACTGATGGTCTGGGGCAGTCCTGGGAGGGGCCAGACAGCATGTCCATTCACCTGAGTCTATAATTTGGGTTTCTCTTCCTGCCATTGTAACGCTGTGCACCTCTGTGCTTGTATACATGGGCATTTGATAGGCTGAACTCTCCTGTGATGAGCCTGTGATTGGCCAGGGCTGCATAGGATTTGGATTCCCCTACGTGCCATTCTTCCTCTGTGCTTCTTGGTGTCTGGGGAGAACAGAGCTAAATCCAGCTGGTGGCTGGTCACAAGTGGTGTTCCCCAGGGCTCAATTTTGGGGCCAGTCTTATTTAATGTCTTTATCAATGATCTGGATGAGGGGATTGAGTGCTCAAGTTTGCAGATGACACCAATTTGGGTGGAAGTGTTGATCTGCTTGAAGGTAGGAAGGCTCTGCAGAGGGATCTGGACAGGCTGGATTGATGGCCTCAGGTCAACAGTATGAGGTTTAACAAGGCCAAGTGCTGGGTCCTGCGCTTGGATCACACCAACCCCATGCAACGCTACAGGCTTGGGGAAGAGTTGCTGGAGAGCTGCCCAGCGGAGAAGGACCTGGGGGTGCTTGCTGACAGCCGGCTGAACATGAGCCAGCAGTGTGCCCAGGTGGCCAAGAAAGCCAACAGCACCCTGGCTTGTATAAGGAATAGTGTGGCCAGCAGGAGTAGGGAAGTGATCATGTCCCTGTAATTGGCACTGGTGAGGCTGCACCATGCATATTGTGTTCAGTTTTGGGTCCCTGAGTACAAGAAGGACGTTTGAGGTGCTGAAGCACGTCCAGAGAAGGGCAACAAAGCTGGTGAAGGGTCTGGAGAGCAAGTCTTATGAGGAACAGCTGAGGGAACTGGGGTTGTTTAGCCTGGAGAAGAGGAGGCTGAGGGGAGACCTTATCGCTCTCTACAACTACCTGAAAGGAGGTTGTAGCCAGGTGGGTGATGGTCTCTTCTCCCAAGTAACAAGTGATAGAATGAGAGGAAATGGCCTCAGGTTGTGTCAGGGGAGGTTTAGGTTTGATAGTAGGAAATTTTTTTTTACTGAAAGAGTGGTCAGGCATTGGAAGTGGCTGCCCAGAGATGTGGTGGCATCACCATCCCTGGAGGTGTTCAAAAAGCGTGTAGACATGGCACTTCAGGACATGGTTTAGGATGCCTGGTGGTGTTGGGTTGATGGTTGGACTTGATGATCTTAGAGGTTTTTTCCAACCTTAATGATTCTATGATTCTATGATAAACTTCAACAGTAATGAGTGGCAAGTTATGGGAGAAGGTTGCCAAGAGAGTGGATACTGCCATTACTGAATCCCCATAAAATGATTCCCTGTCATGTAATATATGATTTAATGGTGTTATTTTAAATGTGATATTCTAAGTGTAAATAAAATCCAGGTGCATAGGAGGTAAATAGAAAAGTATACAAAAACTCCTTAGTGAAAAAAAGAAGGTAACCTAACTACATGAACCATGTAGAATGATTTCAGAAAATGAATCAGACATGAATCTTTGTGTTAATAAGTGGTTCATTTTGACTTTGATGAGCCATTTGTTCCAAGAAAATTAGTGTTATTAATTTTAGATGAGCAAATATGGCATATTTCAGAATAGATTAGCATATCATTATGATATCAGGATTACATGTGTTGGAGCTTCTCCTCCCTATTTCTCTACTTTTTAATTTTTCACAGTGAAAAAACCCTAATCTGTATGACTGATACTTGCTGCGCTAGTTCAAATATTTTGGTTATTTCTGGTTTGTTTAATTCATTAATACTTTGGAGGCAGGAGTAAGAGAATTTTATGCAATTAGTGAGCAATAGAACTGACCTCATTGTAACCTTAAATTGAGATATACACCTAGAACAGTGAATGCTGGAGAGTTTAGTTAATATTACACTACTTTTTTCTTGTATGAGGGAGTGAAATTCCTGCTTGTATGTAGTCTGTGTAAGGGTATGAACCATATGTGGGTATGAGCCCTGTGCAGAATATGGCAGTGTGGTTAAAATCCTGAACCTCGTATTTTATTTAAAAGAAAGTGAGCTTACATAGCACGATGTTAAATCAGAATAGCTTCTGAAATAGGCTTTTTTTTCCAACACCCATGGTTCAGTTGGATGGAATACCTCTGGGTTGCTCAAATGGAGGCAATAATTTAGTGCAAATTTCTGGTGCCAGTGTCAAAGAACAGAGTTGTCATTGTGACTAATTGCAGCAGTTGCATGAGGTGATGCTGCTAGGATGGTGTGTCTGGTAGCCAGCATTCTCCCGAGGGGATGAACATGGCCAGTCACACACTGCATCTCTGGAACATTAAGCATGATTAATATGCTCTGAACGTGATACATTAGAAAAGTGACGAGTGTTGAAGGAAACAACTGTCTACTGGACACAGAGTCTGGAAGGTAGAATACCAGATACAGTGGATTTTAGCCCAAGACATCAACAGAGTGATTATTCTGTTTGTAAGAGATACATGGTGGATCTGTTCTTGTGTCTTCCAACATTAATGCTCTTGTATTCTCCTGTTTCAGTAAAGTTGGTTTTATTTATTCACAGATGCAAAGCTTTTAAGAGAGGATTCATGGCTTGCTTAGTGATTCAAAGAGGAAGTGTGTGTTTTCCCAGATTTCTGGGTAGGGATTTAGCCATCGGTTCTGATAGTTTTAGTCCAATCCTAGATATTTAAATCCAGACTTTGTTACAACCAATCATTTCCTGGCAAGAAAAGCACAGTTACACACTTGTGAAAATGAATGAGCAAATGAATATTAAAACTCCAGAGGCAATTATTATGTGTCCTCAAGGAGTATGACGAGAATAGTAACAAGTCCAGGATGCCATGTTGTACTAATAGTCTTACATTTATTTCATGATATTTTAGAAATTAAATGTGTTGGCACTTCACTTTTTATTCAGCTAAACATACTCTGTAAAAAATCCATTTTGTTATCCAGCCAGCCTGCTAAGTAATATTCATCAGAGCTTCACTCACGAACAATTTACTATTTTACCTGAGGCAATATTGTAAAATCACAAATTATTTTAAAATGACCCTTGAATTTTGTTAAGATTTGCTAAGGCTGTATTAGCTCCCATTATTAGCTTGTCAGCTATAAATAGAAACTATGGTTGCGCAGTGTATGGCCGTAGCTCTTGAGCTAGCATTGACTCAACATCAGTCAGACACACCTTTGGTTTGGTTTGTATTTAGAAGAGTTGTTTGCTTATTCAGAAATTATAAAATTGGTTTCCATATAAAACATTCGTGTCAAATAGACATATAAGGAAAATTGAGGTTTTCCTCTGGGAAACAGATAATGATCAGATGTCCACAGTGATGTCTTATAAAATCCGCTGATCTGTTCATGAACTTTATGATGCACCTGAAGATCTTTACAAAAGCAAACAGAAGAATTCTTCATTCTTGTCCTTAGATGAAAACTCAGCTAGTAGTCTCTCCCAAAAGAGGTATCAGGCATAGATTTCAGTTTTCCTTTTCAGTGTGTATTCCCCATTGTTAGGGGAGTTGTTAGGAGGCAAAGGAAATGATATTACCAGTAAGCCGCTTGTACGTAGTCCTATGCCTGGGGCTTCGATGTTGCAACAAAGGACTGCAGCCATTATCTATGTGAGCTAGAGGCATGGAAGGGAGTGACTTGCCTGAAACCTAGACCAAGACAAAGATTGTTAGTTATGGAAACAGATGCAGAAAAAGGAAACAGAGGATAACTGAGAATAGAAATCTACCATTGCTTGCTAAAAATAATGAAAATGGGAATTTAAGACAGACTTCCTAACTTCCGTTTGGTGATCTTATGAGTTACCCAGTAAGCTTATTGTGACCTGTGTTTGTTTAGTAAGCTGCCGCCTTTTGAAAGCAGCTCTTTTTGCTACTCTTTTCTATTCCTCTGCTACTTTGAAATTAGACTGAGCTGATACAGGCTGTCAGAGACTGAAACTGATAATGAATGCAGCAGTCAATTTAGCGAGCTATTGAACTGTGGGAGGCAGGCAGCATCCCATCTTCTAAGGACTGCACTGGTTGCTTAATTGCTTCCAGAAGCTGTTTAGGATATTATCAATCATGTAAGCCTACAAAATATTATATTACCCAATGTCATGTTACCACAGCTTCTGCTAGCAGAGAACTCAATACTGATTTCTTTGCACTCTCTCCTCCCGTTCTCCTGTTTTCCCTTCTCCCTGTACACGTACGTGTAATCAGATGTGTTCTCCATAAATGCTCTAGGACTCTAAACGTTCACTCTAGCACCACCTGAGCCTGAAACTGCCTGAGGTTGCAAATGACATCATTTTAAGAGGGCAGAAAAAAGGTGCTGGAAACTTCATGTCCCGCAAAGGTGAGAGGTTGGAAAGGAGTGTCTACATATTTCCTGTTTGCTGAGTTTCCAATTAAGTTAATGTTGATGTTATTTTATGTATTGTGTTATTAATAGTTATGCTACTTAGAGCTTTGGATAAGCACATGTTATTATTTATATTAAGTAAACATATCTTAATTTCTAGTTATAACAGCAATGTATAATGCCATTCATCCTTAAGTATTTACCTTAAGCTCTAGACCCAGTGGAATGAATTCTAATAGTTGAAGAATAAATAATGTAAGTTTCATAGCTTGTTACTAAATTATAATTGCCAGTCAGGTACTACTTTTGGAAAAAAGTACAGAGTATTTTGTATTTGAATTTCCCTAGCTGAATATATTAGGCACAAGAGCTATGTGGATATCATTGCATATGAAACAAATAGCATACGCAATTAGAAATATTCACGTTTTCTTTTAATAGAAAATATTTTTACAGTCCATGGAAATATTTAATAGTAGAATACATTATATTTAAAAACCAGATAGCTATTATAATAATTACAATGTAAGATATATATCCAAAAGGAGGACCATGGCACTAGGCAGAATTTTAATTCTTATTCCTTCTACTCATTAACATACTTTTACTGTTGTTTGATGGCATATATTATCACTTTATATTTTATAACAATATTACACTAAATGAGCAATGAAAACTACAAATACAAAAAGCTAATGTTGCTTCTTACAGGTTAACTTATTTCCTATGTCAAGGTTTTTTGTAGAATAGAAACGGCGATTTTTACAGTGGAATACAACTCATCTAATATTAGTGCTTAAAAATTAGTGACCTACTCTAAGTAAGAGGTCTAGGCTTCCTCTATGGTTAATGGAAATGGATGAGGAATTTCAACACACTCACTTGAGACATACTTTAACACCTGAAATTAAGTAGGATGAAGTTATATTTCTGTATTGATATTTATGGCCATAAAAAACTTGTGTTAATGTATATTGCTGTTGCAGCACAGCATCAGTTTTATCACTATACAGCTACCTAACTGAAGAAAAAGTTTTGGATTAAATTGCATTTGGATAGAGTTCAAATCTGTCAAAAACCTATTAATTCCTTTGGTGAGGTCGTGGTTTTGTATTTTGTTTGTTTCAATGTCCTTATGGGATTTCCACTAGTGTTCGCAATATGATTTGATGGGAATGGATTAAAAGCCAGATTTGAAAGCCCATATCTATTATTTGCTTTCTTCTTTTTCTTTAAACAATGACCAGTGAAAATTACTATTTTGTTTATATAATTTATAGGAAAGATTACAAAATTAACAATTCTATAATTTCTACTTGCATGTAAACCATTTTTTTAAAGTATCAAAGTGGAAAGGAATATTACAGAATCACAGAATCATAAAATGGTTTAGGTGGGATGGGACCTTTAAAGGCCATATAGTCCAACCCCCCTGCAGTGAACAGGGACATCTTCAGCTAGATCGGGTTGCTCAGAGGCCCATCCAACGTGACCTTGAATGTTTTCAGGGATGGGGCATCTACCACCTCTCTGGGCAACCTGTTCCAGTGTTTCACCACCCTCACTGTAAAAAAATTTTTCCAGTCTAAATCTACCCTCCTTTAGTTTAAAACTATTGCCCCTTGTTCTGTCACAACAGGCTTTGCCAAAGAGGTTGCCCCCATCCTTCCAATAGTTCCCCTTTAAGTACTGGAAGGCTACAATAAGGTCTCCCCGCAGCCTTCTCTTCTCCAGGCTGAACAACCCCAACTCTCTCAGCCTGTCTTCGTAGGAGAGGTGCTCCACCCTTGGATCATTTTTGTGGCCCTACTCTAGACCCAGTCCAACAGGTCCATGTCCTTTCTGTGTTGGGGGATCCAGAGCTGGACGCAGTACTGTAGGTGGGGTCTCACCAGAGCGGAGCAGAGGGGCAGGGTCACCTCCCTTGACCTGCTGGCCATTCTTCTTTTGATGCTGCCCAGGATACAGTTGGCCTTCTGGGCTGCAAGTGCACATTGTTGGCTCACGTCTAGCTTTTTGTTAACCGCTACCCCCAAGTCCTTCTCTGCAGGGCTGCTCTCAATTCCTTCATCCCCCAGCCCCAACCCAGGAACCTACACTTGGCCTTGTTGAACCTCATGAGGTTCTCACCTCTCCAGCTTGTCTAGGTCTCTCTGGATGACATCCCATTCTTCTGGTGTGTCACCTGCACCACACAGCTGGGTGTCATCTGCAAACTTGCTGAGGGTGCGCTTGATCCCCCTGTCTATGTCATTGATGAAGATATTAAATAGTACTGGCCCCAGTATGGACCCCTGAGGGACACCACCCTCTCACCACTGGTCTCCATCTAGACATTGAGCCATTGACCACTACCCTTTAGATGCGACCATCCATCCAGTTCCTTTTCCACCGAACAGTCAACCCATCAAATCCGTATCTCTCCAGTTTAGAGAGAAGGATGCTGTGAGGGGACTGTGTCAAAGGCCTTACAGAAGCCCAAATAGATGACATCCATATGTCTTCCCTTGTGCACTGGTGTAGTCACTCCATCATAGAAGGCCACTAGGTTGGTCAGGCAGGACTTGCCCTTGGTGAAGCCATTCTGGCTGCCTGGGATGATCTCCCTGTTCTCCATGTGCCTTAGCGTATTTTCTAGGAGGATCTGTTCTGTGATCCTCCTAGTTTCAACTGCAATTGGATACAACACAAAGCAAATATTTCTATGTATATAGGAACATTGGGTATGACTTTTTATCTTTTGTATGTTGAAAGACAATTTTCTTCCAGTTCTTATGTAGATATGCTTTAATACTACCAATCTCAGCACTGTGGCCCAGGTGTAACCAAAATGGTAATGATAAGGCACAAATACTTTTTTAGGAGTTACAGATGGGTGATCATAAGAAAATGCTGCAAATATACTGGAGTTAAACTTTCCAAGGCTTAGCTATTTTAAACATAGAAGAATGAAGTTGTAATTATGATAGTGGGAAACAAGCATGCATCATTTTCTGTGTCTCATGTAGTTTGAATAGATAAAAAGCAGAATATTGGATTATACTATTGGAGAATACTTATTATACTAATGGTTTTAGAGCTGACTAGTGTCTCTCCAAAGGATGGTGTGTGCACATTCTGTTGTAACAGTGATGGTATAATGATCTGAAAATATTTCACATGATATCAGAGTTCCGAAGAAAAAGAAAATATACATTAAAATATTGAATACTTACCTTCAGTTAGTAATGCATCTTCCCATAACATACTTCGCTAGCATACAAAATATTTAAGTATGAAATACTATAGTAGAAAGAGCACAGAAAATATCTAAATAATGGTTAATGGGACAGTGTGTCCTGCTCCTGAATCTACCACTTAACATTCTCTTTTGTAGACTTTTTTAGAGATTAATGGCATAGAAAAAATATAATTCCAAACTGGACATTAGAAACATCATGGACTCAGACTAAATTCTTAGTTTTACACACCATCAGATATGCTGACCCAGCTGATAAATTTCAAATATGGTTATAAACTATGCAGCTATGCTCTGGTTTCTACTGCTTAGATATACAACAAAATTCTTATGGAAAGAAACAAAATTATTTGAAATTGCACCATTAGAAGAGCTTCCAGATATATTTCCAGCTATGGGGTTCTTTGTTATGGAAACATACATTTATTTATGTGTATTGCTGACTATACTTTAAAAGCAAGAAATAATGGTTGAATTCTTATTTGAGCATAAAACTTATTTTGAACTTTTAAAATATACAGCTATCTGTTGTGTAAGTAGTTATGCTTAAACCTCAATTTGTGGCATGGGAAAATACTTTTTTCAATATAGCAGATGCCTTTCAATGTCTTCAGGGGAAGTTAAATGATTTTACTGACATCAAAAGAATGTAATTAAACACCTATGATGACTAAACAAAATAATAGCAAGTAGAGGCTTCTTCACATTACATTAGGTAACTATACTCTCAGAAATGGGTTGGGCATTTCCTCTGACAGCTCATATATGAAATTTGATTTGGATTAATTAAAATTTGTGGTGAAAATAGCATGTACATTTATTCCACATCAGAAAAATGAATATAATTAACAATTTATCTCTAAGTGTGGGCTTGCTACTTTGAGCAGCTTTCTAGTATAAAAGGTGTTGCCTGTCTACTAAGAAGTGTACTGTAATTGAAAACACAAATAAAAATACAGAAGAGAACGTCTTATGGATAACCACTACAAAAGCCTGCTAGACAAGAATCCTCAGTACAGAATTTAAGTAGAGAAGAACTTTAGGAGCCAAAATTTTTTGTCTAAAATTTTTGGGCCTGAAATTTTGATTCCTCAACTAATAGTAAGTGTATTTTCCATCTTTAACTTATTTGATGCTCTAATAACCATGTTCTATACGTCTTTTAATTCATAGTTTGTCTCTAAATGTACCGTCATGCAGAGGTCCACTCTGGGTACCTAACATGGGACGTGAGATGCATCGACTTCTCCTTACCACTCCCAACTGTTTATAGAGAAGGACTGTGCATAAGACAAATCGTTCAGATGCCTAGCTTTTAGGTGGCAGAAGTTACATAAGACTGGCATTGTTTTAATATGATTGGAAAATGTACATCTTGTCTACAACAATTACTTGATCGGCTAGCCACTGCCACAGGTTAATGAGAGATGGGTCTTTTTCTGTATTACCATGTCTTCATTGGAGAGGTAATAAAATTTCATCTAATACATGAAGTTATTCTCCCAAATGACTTTTTTGATCTTGCAGTCTTTAAACGTCAGATATTATTCCCTTTTTAAGTCCCCAAAACACTGTAAGAATCTAAGACTTTCATAATTTTCTACCTCTGACAATGGCCAGAAGATGTTTAGAGAAAAACTATGTAAGGAATAGTAGTATGCAAATTCTTTCTCCTTGTCTTCCTCCCCTTCCAAGCCATCTACCAGTACATAGGTTAGGGATTTCCATTTAGCTAAATCGGAGGGTTATGATGGTATAAAAATTATTTTGCCTTGCATAACAAATCATGTTACTTAACACTGTTTGGTGAGATTCAGAATGAAACTAATTCCTTGATTTTAAATGCTTTGAGAACAATGCAGATATGTAGATCTGCATCTACTCTATACCAGGGACAGTGCACTCCTTATTTCCCACAAGTGAGAGCAGAAGTTTGTATGTTTTTCCATGAAGTAGAGGCAAAGATATGAAAGGGTGGCTGAAAAGAAATCCATGTCATGTAACAGAGGGACGTAACATTAACCAACATATTCATAAGCATTTAGAAAGTGCTGAGGGTGTGCTTTTGTGCATGCTGTGACAAAGAGACTATCATGTGTCTTTCTTATGTTACACTGTAACATTTCAGCTATAAATTATACCAACATCCCCTTCAGTTTACTCCCAGGGTACATAGGGAAAATATATACTGTGTAGACTTCGAATAGCAAAGGCAAAACCTGGGGAATTAATGACTTCTATAGTCATGTATTGCAGACAAAATCCTGCAAAATCACAGGCCAAGTCCTGCCAAATGTCTCCATTTCAGCTGGCAGACCTCATAACAGGAAAAGTTTTATGCTTCAATTGTATGCAGCAAGTTCTGTCTGGGTTATGGTAATAGGGGAACACTAACCTATCCCTCTGTTAATACCAACTTCAAAATAAGATTGGTAGTGTGATCGGTTTTATGGGAAGAGACTACAGAGTTTATGAGAAGCCTACAGGCGTATTAATGAGGTTGTTTATGGCAAAGAGTAATGAATTCTGACATGAAAGCAAAGGAATCCTCATTGGCATGAATATTTAAAGCCACTTTAACATGTCAACGTTAACAGCACATTGAAAAGGTCAGTATTATGGGAATAACCGTCTTTACAGTGTTAGCTTTGGATGCTATCAAGAGGTGTGCATACTCAGACATTTCTCTGATCAATTAAAAGAAGATGGAGTAGAAAGCCTGTAGCCAAGCAAAAGTGACCCTTTGGAGAAGAGGCAGTTGTTTTGAATTGTGTAATCATTAGTTACTCTCTAAATCCTGAAAACAAATTTCTTTAGTAGCTCAGAGAAGTGAATCTGGACCATCTGGGCCTTCATCACGTCAGCAGAAAAGACTCATATGTATAACATTCAGTGCAAGATAATATTGTATGTGCTACATTCAGTAATGGCGAGCCTGTGGCTTACAGAACGCAGAAAACAGACTTCAGTCAAGTGACATAGGTATTAAAGAACTGTCCTAGGCCTGGGAAACCAAGCAGTTTCTGTCAACAGAGTATTCCTCATCCTGCGTTACCCTAGCTCCTTTGACAAGGTATTATCACAACTAATGAATGTACTTTGGAACTCTACCAGAGCTTGTTATTGGCAATTTACACAGTTTTTAAGTTTTTAAATGATTGTTTGACAAAGACCTACTGTACATGCAATGGTGACCTTTTAATATAGAGAATAGCTTGTCTGCTATACAAAAGAAACAACAAAGATGAAGGCTGGAAAAGGCTTTCATTTGTTTAATGAACTTGTGTTATCATAGGTAATCTACCCATAATGACAAGAACTGGAGATCTCACATGGCTAATTCTAAAACATCCTCAAAATTTCTAAACATATTTGTTTTCTAAAAATCTACAACTAAAACATGATCATAACCAACCCAAAGGAATGTTAACATAAGCCTCGTCCTGAAAGACAGAGGGAATTGCAAACAGAATTAAAAATAAATGCTGGAAGAGTTATGAGTGATTTTATCACAGAATTGGAATAATTTGGGCCAGATGGAACCTCAGGGGGTCTTTAGTCCAACCACTGCTTAAACCTCAGCTCTGTGATCTGACCAGGCTGCTCAGGTCTTCATCCAGTCAGACAAACCTCCAAGGACAGAGATTACCCAACCTCTCTGGGCACCCTGTTCCAATCCTTGGTTAGTGTCATAGGAAGGATTTTTTCTTATGTAAAGTTGGCATCTTGTTTTTCCTTGTTCTCCTGTCACGCAACTCAGTATAGAGCCTGGCTTCATCTTGTTGATAACCTCCCCTTAGGTATTGGAAAGCTGCTATTAAGTCCTTACATAGCCTACTTGATCTCATGCCAAGCAAGCTCTTCCCTCAGCCCCTTCCCTAATCTGTCATTATGTTCCAGTGAAATGTTTACAATGTGCATATAGAATAGAATACATAAAAGTAAAATATACGTGTAATTATTTAAAGAGATGCTATCATAAAGCCAAAAAAACACTTATAGCTAAATCAGATAGTAGGAAGAATTCTGCAAGATATGAATGACGTTTGGATACTACTTAAAAGCATTTTACTAGGTGCTGTCAAGCTTGCTGTCACACTATTAGGAAGACTATTCTTATCAAAAACAAGAAAAGAAACTAAACAAAACCCCTTAGCATTTAGAGAGGTAATGAAGAAACAAACAGAAATACTCATAAGAATTGGAAGACGGGAGAAACTAATGCTACTGAACATCAACAAGAAACTAGGAAGTATGGGAAACTGATGAAGATAAAAGGTACAAAGAGAAAGTTATGACAGAAAGTATAAAGGAAAATAAGTTTCTAATGCATAACAGGAAAGACAGGATCCATAATAAGTTATAATTTGTTTTCCTAGTAAATAGATACTGGAAAAAAAATTGTCAGTAAAACATTCAAGAGATTAGTCTGTTTAATAAGTGTTGAATAGCTAAACCAAATGATCTTGGTATTTCCAGGCCTGCCCATCCAACTTTGATTAAAGGCAAAATAGAAAGTGCTTAATACTGGACATTATTAATAAAACATTGAAATGGAGTAACCTGATTAATACCAGCCAGAATTGGTTTATAAAGAATGACAGTCATATATCTAGCCTGGCAAACAGCGAAGCTGTGAATAGTGTGCCTATATTGCTTATCACTAAATTCAGGATGTGCCTTCTCTGTTACTGATACCTACTTGCTGTACCAGGCAGGCTGATATATAAATAGCTGACAGGTTTTCTGGGGTTTTTGGAGGTTAGATTTGGCACATACTGATTTGAATACATGAAACATAGTCTTGTGGACAAGTTAAGCATCATGATTTTGCTGTGAATGATTGGAAGAACGAATAATGTAGGGTTTTTGAAACTTCCTATAAAATAAGAATTCCTTAAAATGAAGAATGTGTTTTCTGGCTTGTTTGATTTTGAAACATTCCATCATCTTTTCTTGTAATTATTCTTTGTAACTGAAATTTCTTATTCACCAAGGGCTAATTAATTATATTTTGTAAAGTGAGTTCCTTAAAGTATTTGCTTTGAGGGTGGCTTCTGCCTCCCATTGTTTTGGAATGAGGTTAAGCTTCTCTTCAAGTAAGGTAGTGAGTCTAAATACATAAAAGTAGTCCTTCGTGTGTTTAGTTTAAGTGAATGTAAAAAGATGTGTGAATGAGGTGCAAAATAGGATATGAAAGAGAGTAACAGGAGATAATGGTGAGAGTGCAGGAAAGACTTTCCTCAGTGGTAAAGCAGAATTATACTAGTTGCTTTTTCCAGCAAAAGTTCAGTAAGTTAAAAAGGTAAAAGGGAATACTGCTTAAGACCAGTTACAGTCACCAGAGCACTCCATAGATTAAAACGGCTGTTACAATGTGGAATCTTAAAATAAACTGAATGATTTTTCTGTAAGGAATAAGCTTGTTTAATATGAATTTGTTTAAGAAGACTGAAATACTAATCTTTGATTATAATCAAATAATACTTTGCTGTGCTACAAACATTTTTGCTTCCTATTGAATCTGGTCAGAGTTGTGCTTATCTTTTCTAAGGCAGACTTGTATCTCATTAAATATGGTGTATCAAGCATGCTGGGCAACAGATAACAAATGCACTTTATAGCCCCAAACCATTTTGCTTTTTCTTAGAGTCTCTTTTTGTCTGTATTACCCTACTTTGTAAAAATTAAGCCTCTGCTAAGGAATTATGTATGATCCTGGACTATTGCCAATGATGTGAAGAATGACAGAATTTGATTATAGGAAAGTGAAATAAAATTCAGGATGTAAAGAGAACTGGTATGTTAAAAGCAGAAAGCAATACAGGACATACGGATTTGGGTTACATGAATTATATTACAAGAAAGCTAGTTTAGTGAAATATGTGTTATCTGGAAAATTATTTGATTTGTATGTGTGATTAAGTGCTCCCAGGTCAGTGTCCAGGTGGTTCAGGGAATGGTATGGAGTATATATGAACTGACCTGTATCACCCTTTGAAAGGATGTTGCACAATGGACATATGTATACAAGGAAACTTAACTGTTTGTTATTTGTTGCTTCGTGGCTAGCGCATGAACTGAATGTATGATGATAAGAATTGCTGGCATTTGACCATATGCTTAATGAATTGATAATAGCCAGTTAAGAAGGGCATGTGAAAGAAGGCAGTAACCACTAGAAGAATGTGTGGCACAATATAATGGGAATAACAAAGTACTTACCTGGGAAGCAGGATGTTTTAATCTTTGTATTCCAGTTGCTGCATGAGTCAGACACTATATTTTACTGTTTGATAACCAATACCAGTGTTATGCTTGCTGCCTTTCATAAACTCTAGTTAAGAACCTCAGTATGATCAAGCCTTGTGGCTAGGCAAGCCTTAACAAGTATGAGCCACTGAAGCGCAATTAGAAGCAGACTTTTTGGCGGTAAATTACTAACAGTACGTTGCAATGCCTAAAGGACAGTGGAACTCCTTGACTGCCCAGACTGGTCAGAGTACAAATAATACCTGCTGCATATAAATATAAACTACCTGCCTTTTTCTGGGACTTCTCAACAGGCAAGTCCTCCATTCTCAGGGAAGTGTATTATTAGAAGAGTATTTTAAAAACTACTTTTGGTCTAGTTGTCTGCAACACATTCAGTATCGGTCTAAAATGTATGGATGATTATGCATCTTGATATGATTATTCTGAAAGGGTCTAAAGCTTACTACCTTGTTTCAACACCAACCAACCAATGCACTTCAGGCTGATGTTGTGTTTAAACCCACTCCAGTTATTGCTTCTATATGTCATATCCTTTGCACATTGGAGTTGGGCCATTAGTATCTTTGTGTTTACTTTCTAAAATGTCAGTGACTCTTTTGTAGCTGTAGTCCTCTTTTAGCTGTACAAACACTCTTCTTTAAGATAAAAGTTTCTCAGAGATTATAAATATTTACTTTCATTAAATAAATTCCTCCCTACCAAATAAGCTCCAAATCAATGTGACTATCAAATATAAGGTTTTGTTAACATGGTATAATTTACCTCAGCTGGGTGGATGAAAGGTCCTGTGTCCAATTAAAAATTATTATCCTATGAGCTGCTATCTACATTGTATATGACTTGACAACAGACATTTTCTTTATAAATGCTTTCATTAGAACAGCACTCAGTGTATTAAAGGATATATCAGACATATTGATTTTTGCCAAGGAATTTTCTTATTCTTTACCAAAAATCTGCATTTCCCAAAAGCATCATTTAGCTGCCTGTTTAGATTAGCTATTCATGATTTTGTTTCTAAATTCCTATGCACTTGAACAATAGTAATCCAAACAGTTGTAAATCTTCTAGGCCATTGTAACCAAAACTAAGAACCTTACCAGTAATTCAGCTTAATAAAGTGTGTTGAAAATACGTTTTTCTTTTAAGGAGAGCATCACAGCTGCATCTGATATATATTCCTGTTAAACCATACTTTTTTTCTCCAACTGAAGTAATTTGTCACAGCTGCTGAAATCACTATAAACAGCATCTGAAAAGCTAGTCAAGTTAGTTAAGGTACTACATAATATATTTTTGACTCAAGAAACTTCATTTGTCTAAATTATTATACTCACTCTATTGTTTATAACATCAGTTGTGGTCTTTTACAAGCTGTCAGTTTGTACTGTGGTTGCATGCAGAGAAAATTCGTTACATCAGATAAATTCTGAAATTTCATTAAGCAGTCACAAGCCATTCGTCTATGTGTTTGCATACAAAATAGGAAAGAAAGCACCCACCCTCTTATAAGCATGCATTTTAATGAACTTTTAAATTCAATTTTGTATAGATATGTATGTGAACTAGTTCAATGCATATGCAGTAATGACTAGAAACTGCCTTTTCATGTATATTACTACTATACCTATTCAAGTCCAATAAATGTGCACTTCTGTGAGACTTTGGTTTCGTTACTTAAGTTCTGAAAAAACAATCTTAAGTACTTTCCAAAAGAAACGGGAAAAAACTAAAACCACAGAACTTCATCATCTGAAACCCAGACCCTAAAATGGATTGATGTGCCTTCTTCCCCACTTTCTTTCTGTCTTCTGATTGCAGTGCAGTGCATGCCATGAGCATTTATTTAAATGGGATTTTCACATTGAAATGTCCTTTATCAACTGTAGCTTAAGCCCTACTAATCAAAACCATTGTACCTGGAAAATAACATACAACAGTGTGGTAGGCTGACCTTGGCTGGCTGCCAGACACCCACCCAGTCACTCTGTCACTCACCATACTCAACAGGACAGGGGGAGAAAATAAGATGGAAAAGCTTGTGGATCAAGATAAAGGCAGGGGGGGTCACTTACCAATTATCTTCATGGGCATAACAGACTCTTCTTGGGGAAAATTAATTTAGTTTATTGCCAATTAGAAACAGAGTAGCAAGGAACAAAGACGAAAACTAAACTACCTTCCTCCTCCCCCTTTTTTTGGCTTCATTTTTGACTCCTCTACCCAACCCCACTGCCTGAGCAGTGCAGGGGGATAGGGAATGGGTGCTTGCAGTCAGTCTGTAACAGTTCCTCTCTGCAGTTCCTTATTCTTCACACTTTTTCCCTGCTCTAACGTGGGTTCTCCACAGGCTGCAGTCCTTCAGGATAAACCTTCTCCAGTGTGGGCTCCTCTCTTCAGGCCACAGTTCTTTTCGGGCATATTTACCTAATCTGATGTGGAGTCCTCCACAGACTGCAGGGAAATACCTGCTCTACCATGGTCCAGGGGCAGCAGGCAAATCTCTGCTCCAGCATCTGGGGCACCTCCTCCTCCTCTTTCTCAGACCTTGGTGTTTGCAGGATTGCTTCTCACATATTTTTTCCTCAATCAGCACTGCCTATGTGGTATTTTGTTCTTTCTTAAATATGTTTTCTCAGAGGTGCCACCAGCTTGGCTGATGAGCTCAGCTGTGTCCTGTGGAGGGTCTGTTTTGGACCTGGCTGGACCCAGCTGTGTCTGGCATGGGGCAGCCCCTGAGTCTTCATACAAAGGCTGTCTGTTGCAGCTCCCTTGCTGCCACCACCTTCACACCTATACACAATGCAAACAGTATATTAAAAATATTCAACCTGCACAAATCATAAATAGGGTCACATATCAACCTGGAAAAAAAATTTTACATGTTCAATCAGAGGAACTGTCACTCTAATATTTAATTCTTCACTACTTTCAGAATTCAATCTGCACTCTATTTTCATAGATTTTAATTATGTTAAATGTTATCAAAATAAGGTTTAATTTGGTGATAATGCAAAAGGATTTGTGCTCTCTATGGGAAATATTAAATTGCCTCAGTTAAATGTGTCTGTGATAACACTACACAGCATCCCAAAGGAGCCAGAAGCAATGTAAGAAGTGATGGCTAGAAACTTGATGTGGTTGGCTTAACCTGTTTTCACCGAGACTATTATTAATTAAATGTTACTAATATTTTTCCGAGTTACTGAAATGGCCTTAGGAAATTTCTGTTAATCCTCCTAGACACCATGATCTCAGTAAGAACAGTTCTATTTTTCCCTTTCAAGAAAATAAAATGGAGCACAGAATGGAAAAAATGTCTTAACCATTTTGCCTTACAAATAATCCATATATTCATATCCAGAGTCAACCTTTTAGTTTTTGTATGTATGTGTATGTCTCATTTAAATTCTTCTTTTTCTATCTGATCAGAATAATGGATGCATGAAAGATCTGATTTGTCCTCATAGCCTCTAAGTGAAATATGTCGTTCACAGGAGCTGCTTTTCTTGTAGTATTATTAGGATTTTGTTTCTGGAAACAAAAGTAGCTGCCCTGGCTATGCTTATAAATACAAAATGCATTATAAAATAAATATCTGGATTTTTTTTTTTCTCATTGGAAATGCTTTTCAGGACAATTAGTGGTTTATTTATTCATTAAATATTTTAAATATTTTTTTCTCTCTTCTTTTAGTAGTTAGCTTTTGAGCATGCTTTTCTTAGTGTCCTGAAGGGTCTATTACAGGACCAAGGTAGACACTACCTGCTTTTTCTCTTGTTACCTGAAGAAACTCTGAAATAGCAGGTTTTGCTGTACAGCTGTATTAACTATTTCATTGACACAGGCAGTGATGAATAAAAAGGGCTGCAATACTGCAGCTGCTATATGACTTCTCAACAGAAATTGGAAACACTTCCCTGAAATTAGAATTGCTTTCAGTTTGCATGTGTGAGTGCAAATATTCCAAAATTTCTGAGGAGAAAATATATATTATCATATTCAAAACATGTCTTAGACACATATATAAGGCAGGTCCCTGAATGATGTTCCAAAGAATAAAGGAGCCACTTAGAAGTTTCCAAGAAGGTCCACACAAAATATTCAAAGGATGAGAAAACATTCTGGATGCGGAAATCCAAGCTCAGTTTAGTTAGTTTGTAACAAAGAATGTTAAGGTTTTATCATGAATTCAGTAACAGGGCTTTTCAACTTAAGCAAAGTTACAACAGTGAGAATAGGTTAACACTAGGCAAAGAGATTCTAGAAATGACATTTCACCACCTCTATGGTCAGCTGAAGAAGGATTCAAGTGATAAAGCTTCTCCATCACTAAATATTCTTTAATTAATGTAAAAAATGTTTAGATTTTTTTTTCTAAATTCATGTGATCTAGTTCAGTGCTAAACTACTCTGAAATGTCGTATGGTCATGTGATGCAAGTTAGACCATGAAGACCTTTTTATGGTTTCACAGTCAATAGATCTATAGAATTCTCCTTTGAAATCTATGTCATTTCAAACAGGATTATGCATAAAATCAGTTGATACCATTCTGTGTGAACAGGCTGAATACAATAAGGATCTTGCAACTAGTTTGGTACCTATAGATAACTGCCTTCTCCTAAGTAAGGGGAACTGAGAATATTAGGGACTCAGATTTCTTCAGAGAAATGTGCAGAATTTCTAATATGAGGCAGAAATCATTATAAATTAGAAAATATACAATGACACATTTGTGTTATTAAAAGCTACTGAGCATTTATTTGCAATGGTGGTAAAACACCTACCCTGCTGTTCCTGGTAATCTTATCCTTTTCATAGGTAAGAAAAAAGTTATAAATGTTAAGTTCTGAGGCATGGAGATAATGCATTCAGCACTGTATCACAAGAAAAGTGTCAATCTGTTTCTTGGTTTTATCTTTCCAGAGGCAATGGTTTGACAGTATGGTTTTGTTGCAAATGAATTCAAAGCATTTCTGTTCAGAAGCAGGTAAGCTGGCCTTCTGTATGAATAGAGGTAATAGAGATAATTGCAATAAATTTCATTTTTTGCATTCGTATTAGTTATGTTATGATGAGAAGCTTATCTGAAACTTGAGAAGAACAAGATCATACTTTGCTTGAAAATAAATTTGATGCACCTCAATGTCAAAGAATGATGGGTAGTTCTTGGATATTTATAATGAGGAAAAAAAAACATTGAAATGAAGCTGAAAGGGATAAATACTTTTTGAGGGAAACTTCTCCCTAGTATAATCATATATATAATATATATGATTATCATATAATATCATATCATATAATCATAGTATCTAGATTACCTGTTTACATTCACAATTCTCATGCAGAGCAGTTATATAATTTCCAGAAACTAGTGGAACCATCATTTAGTATGATGATTAACTGAATTCTTTTTCTGTGCTTTGTAGTGACACAAATATATTCATGTAACCTAATATTTGCTGTATACTTCCACTAGTGAATTTTATGTAGCTAGTGAGAAAGTAGGTAACCTCCATCCATATTCTTCTCTCATTTATGAAAATTCATTTGACCTGTGTATTTTTACAAAAATGATATGTAGATATCTGGCAATTCTTGTCATTGACAATTATTGTCGCTTCCTAATTTTTCTGAATCAAGAGACAAACTGACTGTTTGCTTTTATCTTTCACCTGTTGTGCTAAACTTCTGTTTATTCTCTTTATTGCTAACTGTGAACAGTAAAACTACAGAAAATCAGAAAAATTAAAAGGCTGACACTTTTCTAAAGATAAATCTGTATTTAAACCTGTAGCTAGGTCAATAACAACACAGTTTGCAGCGATCTTCATAAGGGTGATTACAACTAAAAGCTGAGTTTTAGTTTGGCCATTCCTAATTGCTCAGTTAACCCAAGTTTGTCAGGGAGGAGTATAACTACCTAGTTCCCAGAAGTTCAGGTGTGCAGAACTAGCAGCCATAAAGAGCTGATAGTTCTGCACAGATTTAAAACGTGTTAGTGTAAATAGATGTTCCTGGACTCAGTATATCCAAGCTAATATCTCCAGAATGAGGGTCATGCATCCACACAAACTAGGTCTTATGAAATAAATTAGTGTAGCTGTGCTTCTCTCCAAAGCAAAATCTATAACTGGCTTTGCTGTATCCAGTATCAGCATCCATACAGGAAGCACACTGTGGCTGAACCACTTTGAATTATTTTCTTCATAATAAGAATACTCTTCTTTAAAAAACATCTGAAATATTTGTTGGACAGAATTATTAGTCATCTAAATATTTCTATCAGATCAGTTTTTCAAGTTATTTTTATGTCTGGAACATGTACTGAAGAGATGCAGATGCAGAAATGGGCAGGAGGCTATATGTGCCACCACAGTACATCTGCAGAAGTGAAATTTTGTACTGCATTGCTTGGTGAGAATCTGAGAAGAATAAAACTAGAAGCTAAAATGTTAAAAGTTTCTTTTTCCTTCTCCCCATCACCAGAAAATCTTTACCTGCTGTAACATTCTGGAAATTGCTCCTGCTCTGTTTGCTCTGACTCTTTGGCGCAGCTGAAGTGCATCTTCTTTTTTCTAAAAGTTTCAAAGCTTTTATTTCCTCTGTGATATTTTGCCTGAAGGTAACGAGTTAGATTTGTGGTATGCCAAGGTTTCCTTCACATGTTTCATTACGGTTGTTGCCTTTCTCTGCAGCAGCAGCCTATGTTTATAACTTAGCAGTTGAGTTTGTTTGCCCAACTCCCTTTGCATTCCTGGGACTTACAACTCACTGCAATATTAGTTCTTGTTGCCAGGGCACTTTGTATAATACTTGACACTATTTTAATGTACAACTATTTTTGGAGCAGTGCAATGAACAGAGCTTTGCCTTAGTCATTTATTTTGCTCAGACATTTATTTGGAAGATATTAGTTCTGTGAGGGTATCCACAGATGACAGATTTCTCCATTCATCGGTAGTAGACCAAATATGGCCAAGACCAGATGCTCATGACTTAAATGTAAGCACAGAAAGCCCTATACTCTCTGTGTTAGATTAGTCCCAGATTATCTACATTGATAATATGTGTTCTCAGTTTTCTTTCTTTTATACTATGTTCAGTTACATGTCTGTAAGAACAAGTTGGATGTAAGGTGCTACTACTAGTGGGTGGAGTACTCAGGTGCCATACTGCCCCACCTTTGAACTGATATGGCTAATACATCTAATATTCACTGATATAAAATGGTGTTGCTCTGAGGGGCTAGCACAAAGCTGCTAAGCCTCTACTGTTCATTTGTATAACCATTATACTAAAGTTTGCCTTTGGCTGAACTGTCTGATTTCTTCTGCACATGCTATGCAGTTTCAAGTGAGGCTGCCCCAGGCTCTTTCAAGCAGAAAGTCATGAAATCTCTGGCTTCTTTAGCATGTATTACATTAGCTGACAAATACAGTGTCTGTGTGCAGGCAGCCAGGGCTGGAGGGTAAGAGGTTGGCTTTCCCAGCTGTGCTTTTTAAATCTGAGACAGTCATTCCCACCAGGGGAAAAATCAACCAAACGCCGTCACCAGTTAAATGAAGGACTGTTTTCTCCTAGGAATCTTTTGTGTTGCCTGTACTTGAACAAAGCCTGGCTGTAAATCTCAACTGAAGTGAGGCACCTGATTGCAGACAGTGAGGCAGTCCATAAAAATGGGAATTGTGAGTCTTAAATGCGCTAAGTGACAACACAACAGTTATGATGGTGTGAATGATGCTTTTGTGGAAAGACTGTAATTCAAAGTAAAATTACAGGCAGGTGTAGCAAGATTGGGAAGCTAATCTGTATTTTCATGTGGTTATAAAATGCCTAGATTTGCTTCTTCAGATTTTATACAAATAGCACAACAAAACTCTTCAAGCATTCACCACTGTAACTTAGTCATACAGTCACTAAGTCCTGCTTCACTTTCTTTCACCTACTTCTTATTAACTGTCCCAATTATCTCAGCTGATGCAAACCAGTATGTTAAAATATTTTTCTAAAAATGGAATACTTCTGCTTATCAATAGCAGTCATTTACTGGGAAATTATATCCAGCTTTTCCTGGTGTTCAGCCCATAGACCACTGTCTCTGGTAGACATCTGCAGTGCATTTCTGCAGCTGCATAGATTGACTGGTATTAAAACGAAATGCAAAAATCGATGAAACTTTCAATATGTGAGGGCCAGCTTTTCCTAGGAGATCAAGGGTGGAATAGGGGTGGAAAAAGGGTTGGTTCATGCAGAAGCAATGTGTCCTTCTGGAATTTGCTGTACAGCAACCTATCTTATATTATCTGACTGGAAAAATAATTTTCAGGTTTAAATAATTATGTCTGGTGTCCATATCATAGACGTGAATGAGAACATAACAGGTGAGCAGTAGCTCAGGAAGGCATTATCCTCAAAAAGCAACAGAGGCAAAAATATTTCTAGGCAAATGAACATGATCAGTGTTATCAAACTGTTCCCGCAACAGCCATGCAAAGCAGAGAACAGGATTTTGTCTACTCAAACCCACTGTTTCGTCTCGTACAACAGTGCCAGTAGCGTTCACTGTTCCTCCTTTTCAATGGGTGCATTTGATAATGGACTTCCATGTAGATGTGCTGAAAGGCATTTCTAAACCTAGAGGAGGGCAATGTTGTTTTGCACAGTTATTTTCTTAAATGAAACACAGTTGCTAGCACAGAGCTTTCCAACAGTTTTGGAATGTATATTGTCACTACATATCTCTCTAGGGAAAGATGGGAAGATATGCAATACCACAAAAAGAATAAACATGAAAACAAAGAATACAGTTAACCAATGTAACTTTCAAATAGATTTATGATCTTCTGAACAGATTTTATTTGGGTATCTGAGTCACTTATTCTAAATGTAGACCAAACAGTGGCATATTCTACTATTCTACTTGATGCTCCAATGGTACAAAGGTTTTGGCAGCAGATAACTCATACTTTATCCATCTTTGCATGTGGTAATACACCCAGAGCACGCCATTTGTCAGCATAATGACAGTGCCTGTATTCCCTGACTGCCTAGAGGAAAAGGTTTAAATACAACATTGTTTCTGGCTAAGGGGCAGTCATCTAAAAAGCTTGAAACTTAAGCCTCTTGTTAGTTTCACAATATCTGGGAGCTCTGGTACAGTATGTTCCTGCAAAATCCCTGCTTAAATCTGTGGCCAGTTTCTCTCAAGCTGTGATCAAGACAGAGAGTATGCGTAAGTTGTTTTATTTAGGTTCTACAGCAAGATATTAAAGGACTAAGGCAACCTGACAGCTGATCATTTTAAGAAAAGATAGTTAAAATAAAATGTGTGAAATCAGCTGGGCTCTGCTAACTCTCAGGACTTCATTCCTTTGTTAGCACCACAGCACTGGAGACCAGTTGGTCAGAGGAGGATACTGTGAAATGTAGAAAGGAACAGACAGATACAATTTGCTTTCCTCCTTTCTGATGTATTTTGAGTGTTATTGGCATGGAAAATCCGGAAACTTCAGACAGAGGTATGATTATGAAGTTAAAACACAACATGCAATGAGCTACCTAGTCATATGTCTGTCCTTGGTGGAGCAGTTTGAAATCTAAAGTAGGTCACAAGTCAATTCACTTTGTAGGCTTGACCTTGTACTCAGTGGACATTTAATCCCATGGCAAAGCCACTGGAGAATGTTATAAATACCAATTTTGAAACAGCCCTTTTGGGACAGTATCTTTATCTTGGCAACTGGTTTCTGCTGAAAAGGGACCAAAAGAGTTCAGGGTAAAAACTCTTCTAAAATACTATTCTTCTCTTACATCATGTGCACTTGTATATTGACAGCTTGACAGCTGGATATTCCAACATTGATTTATACATTAAAATATACATATATATATTTAAACATTAAAATATACATAAATGAATTAGATATCTGAAGACATATAGGAAAAACATGACTAGATATACAAACCAGACATGAAGACTACCCTCAGCTCTACAGCTCATTCTCAGTTTAGGCAGTGATTGTTTTATTTGTTTTGTTCCTCCTATCTTTTTTCTTTTTTCTTTTCTCTGCTATCTTTGTTGCTCTATCTTTCCTGCTACTGATGCTTAGCAGCAGCTGCTGAATAACCCTTCTATGTGAATAGCATTAGAAAGGAGTCCACTATGGAGACTTCATGCCAGATGGAGAAGGACCTGGAAAGAAGGATAGAATCTGGCCATTAATCTTTCTATGTATGCTCAAATGTGATCAAATCCAGAACACTGAGATCTGGAGTTATTCCAAGGATGAACTTGTTTCTTTTCCTTAACTTGTGTTGTTCTTACTGAGAAAAAAAATGTAAACCATGAGCTTTGAGCTGAATTAAGTGTAACTGAAATTCTTGGCAGCTTTGAAGACAAATAGAGTCATAGTCAGCACTTCATACCAACAAAGCATTTCATATTCAACTTCCTTGTTTTCTTTTACATTTATTTGATTTCCTTTCTGTTTTCAAAAATAAAATGTCGTAGGGTGGCATTTTGGGGTTGAGGGATCTGGATGGAGCTGGACTAAAAATTAAGTGTGAGGTTAGCCCCTTTAATGGGATCCCTAGAAGAGTCAACCTCTAAATTTTAAAGCTCTTCAGAGTTCCTCTGTCAACAAGATAGTGCACATGAGATGCCTGGAGAGAGAAACAAATAAGTTCAAAGTTTTCAAGTTTTCCAATGAAGTTATAGAACTGATTTTACTTTATTCAAGACTGAGGAAGCCGTGAATGCCAGGGCCTTTTGAGAAGGAACCTGTGCCTACGGGAGGATCAGCAAGACTCTTCTGACTATTCTGGCAATTCAGGAGCATGTGGACACTGAGGAACCATTTCAGCACTTCTGCATGGGGACTTGAGGGCTCACCAAACCTGTGCTCCAAATGTCCAAGTAAGTTTCACCAAGAATCCAAATAGGGGAGAAGAGGATGTCTGCATGCACTTCTGTACGAAGGAAAGAAGTTATAAGGAAAGTAAGTTTAAAAAAAAAGTTAGCTAAGTTAGAATAAATATTTGACTACCAAAAGCAGCTTGGTACTTTCCATCAAATACAGGAAATCAATTAATGCATTTTAATTAAGAAAAAGATGCTTTCAGTAGACAATACTTCTTATGTATTAATAATATACCCAATGCTTTAGCTTCAGACCTGTAAATATTTTGGTTGACTGCTGATCCTGTTGGTTTCCACTTTTCTCACCATTTATTTTTACCATCTATTTGTTTTGATAAAAAAAATAAAGATTGTAATTTAGCAAGTGATTTATCTTTGATAATTTAGATATCTAGAAGTCAAGTATAAAATTAGACTTACATAGTTGTTCAGACTTTCCCTATAGCTGACAGAGATACATAGACACTTTCAAGTAGTGACTCAACCTCTTTATAACACACATATGAGACAGGTGGAATAAATTAAACCTGATTTTTCTTTTTCTCTCTCTCTGTACTGCAGAGAGTAACTAGTATAGACCACTTGTCCATCTTCTAGACAGTGGAAATGAGGTAAAGTGAATCCCAGTTCTGCTGCATGGTTTGAGTAAGCCCCCATACAGTACAGTCCTGAGCTGGTTGATGTCTCCAGTAGTTATTGCAACCTAAATAAAAGCAATATATTTAGCAATATTTTAACTGGAACAGTGTGAGAAATGTCTGTATTTTGTCTGCTGCTGTGTAAGGATTTCACATCAGACCACATGCTAATGCTGAGAGAAAATAATAACTCAGATTCCAGCATGTTAAATTATGTTTAATATTACCCCTCCCCCCTCAAGAAACAAATGGTGATGTCTGTGATCCTAAACAGTTTAATTTTTTATACATTTAGCCAATACCCACCATCTTCAACAGAATTATCTTTTATGGTGTATTTTGATACTAAATATGGAAATGGAAAGGGATTACCTCGTGTAGTTAAATGTTCTTGCAGTTAAACCCTACTTTGTCCTTCTAGGAGGCTCTAGAGCCTGTTCTTAAGAAAAAAATGTGTATTGTGACAAAGCAACTGCAGAACAGAGATGTGGAAAAATGCACTAGATCACAAAAATACTTATACAATAGCTAAATGATCTGAAAAATTGGTTTTGGTTTCCTGTCTTGGTAAAGAGAAGACTAAAATCTGTTATGACATCACTGCCTGTATTTACTGCCTTTTTCTTCAAAGAGTCATTAAATGTGTCACATAATAATTGATATAATTCATTTTAAGACAGTTAAGTATTGGGGTCCTCTAACCAATGTCAAATTGGTAAAAAGAAATGAAGACAAACCCTAGACCACACACAAATACAGTAGCTGTATACAGTCTGTGGTGTTCTCTCTGATGTCAGTAGGTGTAAGCTCAGCAGTGGTCAACAGCAGTCTTGCTGGTCTAACATGGTGGTTGCTGGTTGCCTTCAGCGTAAATTCCACCAGAGTAACTTCTTGTGCAACACATTGCACAAGACTTATAAAAAAAGGAATATATTTTATTATTCCATATGATATAGCTAAAAAAACAGGCAAGGCTGAGGATACATGATGGATTAAATAAAAGATTCTGGTTTTTGCTAATAAGAGGTATTACTGCTGCATACCTATTGAACAGGAATTTCTTGGCTTCTTTGCTCATTTCTAGTCTCAGACCTTAAGAATATAAATCCAGTATCATCAGTCTCTAAACTTAATAAAAAATTCCTGTTTACCTGAGACCTAACATAATGCGCAGCACAAGACTTTAATTGTAGCTATTACCAATGAATAACTGGAGAACACCTGGTTGCCCTTCTAGATACTCCATTAGCATTTCCACAATTACTAGTATTCACAGAAACATTGTAAACTTCATTGAGTTCTTTTAAAGCATCAGCAAGTTACAGGCCAAAGATGGGTTTATTAAAAGTTATGCAGGAAAACGTAATAATACACTGAGAACAATAATAGGCTGCTACACTTCAAGGACTATTTTAGGATTTTCTCTCAAACACCAGGAGACCCACAAGTGTGTCCAGATTATTTCTGTGAAACTCCTTGTTAAACCCCACTGGATTTATTCTGTTATACAATAACATGATTATTTGGCTTTCTGTGGCTAAAGATAATTTTAATTTTGGCCAGTACTGAACAAGTTAAAGAAAAGCCACAGCTGTGGCAATGATTTTCTAGATTATCTCTACATATGAGGTTTACTGCATTGCCAGGACTAAGAAATCATAGAATCATAGAGTCACAGAATGATTTGGGTTGGAAGGGACATCTAAAGGTCATCCAGTTCCAATTTCCCCTGCCATGGGCAGGGCCATATTCCACTAAATTAAGTTGCTCAAAACCCCATCCAACCTAACCTTGAACACTTCCAAACATGGGGTATCCACAACTTCTCTAAGCAATCTCTTTCAGTGTCTCACCACCCTCATAGTAAAAAATTCTTCCTCATATCCAATCTAAATCTACCCTCCTTCTGTTTAAAACTATCGCCCCTCATCCTGTCACTACAGGCCTTGGTAAAAAGTGTCTTTCCATGTTTCTTATAAGCCCCCTTTAATTATTGAAAGGTTGCAATAAGGTGTCTCAGGAGCCTTCTCTTCTCCAGGCTGAACAAGCTTACCTTGTTTCAGACTTTCTTCTTAGGACAGGTGTTCCAGCCCTCTGATAATTTTCGCGGCCCTCCACTGGACCTACTCTAATAGACCCATGTCTTTCTTGTACTGGAGACCCCAAAGCTGGATGCAGTATGCCAGGTGGGGTCTCATGAGAGCAGAATAGTGCAGGAGAATCACCTCCCTTGACCATGCTGGCCACGCTACTTTTTATGCAGCCCAGGATCTGGCTGGCTTTCTAGGCTGTAAGTGCACTTTGCTGGCTCATGTCCAATTTTTCAATCTACTGGTATCCCAAGTCCTTCTCTGCAGGGCTGCTTTCAATCATTTAATCACCCAGTCTGTACTAATATCAGGACTGCCCCAACCCAGGTGCAGAACCTTGCACTTGGCCTTGTTGAACTTCATAATGTTTGCATAGGCCCAGTCCTTAAGCCTGTCAAGGTCCTCCTGGATGGCATCCCTTCCCTCAACCATACCAACTGTACCACTCAGCTTGATGTCATCCACAAACTTGCTGAGGATCCACTTAATCCCAACATCTATGTCATTAATAAAGGCCTACAGTCTTTGTTAATAAAGATCTATAGCCTCTTGGTGAATGCAGTTCTGGAGACAACATTATGTATTAAGTTTCCTGTGGAAAATCATGTCAAGTTCCATATTGTCTGTAGTCATAATCTCATGATACCTATGAGATGTGTGGACCAATTTTAGGCACAGACAACTTAGGAAGCTGGCTAGGACAACAGACTGCCAGGGACACAGCTCATTCCTTGTCTTAGATCTGAAGTAACATGTCACTGGTCAGTGGGAGACAGCAGAGGGAAGGGTCTGATCATGCAGTGGACTGCAGAGGACATCTATCAGTTTTGGCTACAACTATACTGGTGAGGCTGAGAAGGCAGAAGGAGAACAGAAATAAAAGGATCAGACAACAACCACTTCCAATGCCTACTTATCAAGTGCAGAATCAGGTTTGGGTCCTTCCCTTCAAAGTTCCCTAACATTCAATTTTGCCTACACTGCTGACAAGTTTTGGGACAGCTCCAGGTTTAGGTAGAGGGTGCAAGCCTAGGGGAGGTAGGATTTTAAGGGGACATGTTACCAAGAGCAGGGAGCATGGTTGCCACCTACTGTTCCTGGTAACTGAAACATCCTAAAAAGGTCACTCAATTCCTGTGAGTGTGTTGTAGAGTAGGTGATATTCCCCTCTCTGAAATGATAAGGAAAAAATGTGCCATCACATACTGTCTGGGCTAGCTATCTAGGTATTTGGAAACCATATGTGGAAAGTACCAACTATAATCACAATGTCTATACATCGAAGCAGATAAGCAAATCAGGATTTTTAATGTGTATTTTGGCAGCAATTCTGAAGCTAAAAGTCTCTTGTTAGAGGATACAGGAGAAATTTGAAAAAGACAGGAAGCAGCCAAAGGAAGTCTGAGGAAACTGTAATAAAAGCTACTGGGGTATTTTTTCTACGCACATCTATATGCCAAAACTTTTATTAGGCAGTTCAATTATCACTCAAGCAGCTTAACTTAACTCGCCTAGTTGTAGTCCTAGTTTCATTTTCTCTAGCCAGAAAGAAGGAATGAAGCATGACAGCTGAACCCATTTTCTTGTTTCCTCTCAAATGATCTTCTGCTTCTTTTTGGTGAAACTATTTTTAAAACATGGTCACTCTTGACATATATCACCTGCTGTGAATAGAGGTGCTTTAATCTGGAAAGGAAAAGGCAAGTCTAATACTTTGTAAGGTTAGCTGTTAACAGAATAAATTCTATAAAGATTATAAGCTTTACTGTCTCATTTACTCACTCCATTGCCCTGCATTCCCCAGCCTCCACCAAATGCTCTGTGAAGGCTCTGTCTTTTTGACCACAATTACTACCTGCAGCAGATGAGAATAATCCCTGGGCCTCCTTCTCCTTGTCTCTGCCCAAGAACAGTTTATCAGGAAGTCGAGCTTCTCCATAAAAACAGTGAAAGGTGAATCTATCCCACCCTTGTAGTCCTCCTCTCCCTCCTTACCCTTTTCAAGGAGACATAACCAGTCTATGCCTTTGCAATTTAAGCTAGTTATTATTTTTAGCAGAGTTGTTTAAACACTAGAATTCAAATTTTAATCATTAAACACCAGAACCTGAAGTCTTAGGATTGATTGTTGCCCAGTTTGAGAGAATCTAATGAGTTTTGCATTTCAGAAAGTGCTGCGTGTTCCATCTTAGGTCAAACCAACTCCTCTAAGGTAGAAGAAGTTGCAAAGTGCTTATACCCAGGCTGTTGTGAATACTTAGGCGGGGGTGGGTTGGTGCATTATAGAATCAGTCAGAAGTAGGCTTTAAATCAACTACACTGAATGAAGAGAAGAGTACCCAAAGGGTTTTCAAATCAGCTTTTCATACAGGCATTCAACATGTGCTTTGGATCTAACCACCCAATGGAATTTTAGGTCCTAGTCTAATGGGACTATTGTAATTTTCTCTCAGTACTTCCACTGTGATTCAGCTATTTGATTAACTTTTGCTGCAAAAATTAGAAAGAAAAATATTTCCTGATAAAAACATAAAAAGTAAAGACAGCAGTTCTGAAAGCTGTTACAGATTTTTGTGAGTTGTAATTAAAATTAATTTCCTTTCTGCATCTGAAATGAAAGTTCAAGTTTACATTTATAAAGAAAAGAACACAGATGCTTCAGCCATGAGTTGCAAATGACAAACAAGTAGCACAGCTATAAACTCAAACTAAGAGAAAAATTAAAAAATTGAAATATTACAAACTTAGTTAAAAATTAATGAATCTTATCCATCATTTCATCAGTTTACTTCATTTCATTAGCACTTTGGATTCAAGGTATATGTTAGCACCTCCTAATATAAGCGTGTTGTAC